>NW_027665921.1:0-51510 GCF_963924005.1 Protomyctophum bolini
TGCCGTTTTCACAGTAAAAGGCCTGGTTCACTTTTGCTTAGCTTAGTCTGTAACTTGAAAACTATGTACCGTATGGCCCTATAAACTGTGTTGGGATGAAAGCTAGCCACTTTGAGCAATGTGGGAAGTGCTGGGGCAGTTTGGGACAACAGGGCCAAAACCCTAACCCTAACCCTAACCCTTTCACAGTCCCAAAGTGCCATTTTCACAGTAAAAAAAAAAGATTCATTTTGCTTAGCTTAGTCTGTAACTTGAAAACTATGTACCGTATGGCCCTATAAACTGTGTTGGGATGAAAGCTAGCCACTTTGAGCAATGTGGGAAGTGCTGGGGCAGTTTGGGACAACAGGGCCAAAATGTCACTTTCACAGTCCCAAAGTGCCATTTTCACAGTAAAAAGGCCTGGTTCACTTTTGCTTAGCTTAGTCTGTAACTTGAAAACTATGTACCGTATGGCCCTATAAACTGTGTTGGGATGAAAGCTAGCCACTTTGAGCAATGTGGGAAGTGCTGGGGCAGTTTGGGACAACAGGGCCAAAACCCTAACCCTAACCCTAACCCTTTCACAGTCCCAAAGTGCCATTTTCACAGTAAAAAAAAAAAGATTCATTTTGCTTAGCTTAGTCTGTAACTTGAAAACTATGTACCGTATGGCCCTATAAACTGTGTTGGATGAAAGCTAGCCACTTTGAGCAATGTGGGAAGTGCTGGGGCAGTTTGGGACAACAGGGCCAAAACCCTAACCCTAACCCCAACCCTTTCACAGTCCCAAAGTGCCATTTCACAGTAAAAAAAAAAAGATTCATTTTGCTTAGCTTAGTCTGTAACTTGAAAACTATGTACCGTATGGCCCTATAAACTGTGTTGGGATGAAAGCTAGCCACTTTGAGCAATGTGGGAAGTGCTGGGGCAGTTTGGGACAACAGGGCCAAAATGTCACTTTCACAGTCCCAAAGTGCCGTTTTCACAGTAAAAAGGCCTGGTTCACTTTTGCTTAGCTTAGTCTGTAACTTGAAAACTATGTACCGTATGGCCCTATAAACTGTGTTGGGATGAAAGCTAGCCACTTTGAGCAATGTGGGAAGTGCTGGGGCAGTTTGGGACAACAGGGCCAAAACCCTAACCCTAACCCTAACCCTTTCACAGTCCCAAAGTGCCATTTTCACAGTAAAAAAAAAAAGATTCATTTTGCTTAGCTTAGTCTGTAACTTGAAAACTATGTACCGTATGGCCCTATAAACTGTGTTGGGATGAAAGCTAGCCACTTTGAGCAATGTGGGAAGTGCTGGGGCAGTTTGGGACAACAGGGCCAAAATGTCACTTTCACAGTCCCAAAGTGCCATTTTCACAGTAAAAAGGCCTGGTTCACTTTTGCTTAGCTTAGTCTGTAACTTGAAAACTATGTACCGTATGGCCCTATAAACTGTGTTGGGATGAAAGCTAGCCACTTTGAGCAATGTGGGGAAGTGCTGGGGCAGTTTGGGACAACAGGGCCAAAACCCTAACCCTAACCCTAACCCTTTCACAGTCCCAAAGTGCCATTTTCACAGTAAAAAAAAAAAGATTCATTTTGCTTAGCTTAGTCTGTAACTTGAAAACTATGTACCGTATGGCCCTATAAACTGTGTTGGGATGAAAGCTAGCCACTTTGAGCAATGTGGGAAGTGCTGGGGCAGTTTGGGACAACAGAGCCAAAACCCTAACCCTAACCCCAACCCTTTCACAGTCCCAAAGTGCCATTTTCACAGTAAAAAAAAAAAGATTCATTTTGCTTAGCTTAGTCTGTAACTTGAAAACTATGTACCGTATGGCCCTATAAACTGTGTTGGGATGAAAGCTAGCCACTTTGAGCAATGTGGGAAGTGCTGGGGCAGTTTGGGACAACAGGGCCAAAATGTCACTTTCACAGTCCCAAAGTGCCGTTTTCACAGTAAAAAGGCCTGGTTCACTTTTGCTTAGCTTAGTCTGTAACTTGAAAACTATGTACCGTATGGCCCTATAAACTGTGTTGGGATGAAAGCTAGCCACTTTGAGCAATGTGGGAAGTGCTGGGGCAGTTTGGGACAACAGGGCCAAAACCCTAACCCTAACCCTAACCCTTTCACAGTCCCAAAGTGCCATTTTCACAGTAAAAAAAAAAAGATTCATTTTGCTTAGCTTAGTCTGTAACTTGAAAACTATGTACCGTATGGCCCTATAAACTGTGTTGGGATGAAAGCTAGCCACTTTGAGCAATGTGGGAAGTGCTGGGGCAGTTTGGGACAACAGGGCCAAAATGTCACTTTCACAGTCCCAAAGTGCCATTTTCACAGTAAAAAGGCCTGGTTCACTTTTGCTTAGCTTAGTCTGTAACTTGAAAACTATGTACCGTATGGCCCTATAAACTGTGTTGGGATGAAAGCTAGCCACTTTGAGCAATGTGGGAAGTGCTGGGGCAGTTTGGGACAACAGGGCCAAAACCCTAACCCTAACCCTAACCCTTTCACAGTCCCAAAGTGCCATTTTCACAGTAAAAAAAAAAAGATTCATTTTGCTTAGCTTAGTCTGTAACTTGAAAACTATGTACCGTATGGCCCTATAAACTGTGTTGGGATGAAAGCTAGCCACTTTGAGCAATGTGGGAAGTGCTGGGGCAGTTTGGGACAACAGGGCCAAAACCCTAACCCTAACCCCAACCCTTTCACAGTCCCAAAGTGCCATTTTCACAGTAAAAAAAAAAGATTCATTTTGCTTAGCTTAGTCTGTAACTTGAAAACTATGTACCGTATGGCCCTATAAACTGTGTTGGGATGAAAGCTATCCACTTTGAGCAATGTGGGAAGTGCTGGGGCAGTTTGGGACAACAGGGCCAAAACCCTAACCCTAACCCCAACCCTTTCACAGTCCCAAAGTGCCATTTTCACAGTAAAAAAAAAAAGATTCATTTTGCTTAGCTTAGTCTGTAACTTGAAAACTATGTACCGTATGGCCCTATAAACTGTGTTGGGATGAAAGCTAGCCACTTTGAGCAATGTGGGAAGTGCTGGGGCAGTTTGGGACAACAGGGCCAAAATGTCACTTTCACAGTCCCAAAGTGCCGTTTTCACAGTAAAAAAGGCCTGGTTCACTTTTGCTTAGCTTAGTCTGTAACTTGAAAACTATGTACCGTATGGCCCTATAAACTGTGTTGGGATGAAAGCTAGCCACTTTGAGCAATGTGGGAAGTGCTGGGGCAGTTTGGGACAACAGGGCCAAAACCCTAACCCTAACCCTAACCCTTTCACAGTCCCAAAGTGCCATTTTCACAGTAAAAAAAAAAGATTCATTTTGCTTAGCTTAGTCTGTAACTTGAAAACTATGTACCGTATGGCCCTATAAACTGTGTTGGGATGAAAGCTAGCCACTTTGAGCAATGTGGGAAGTGCTGGGGCAGTTTGGGACAACAGGGCCAAAATGTCACTTTCACAGTCCCAAAGTGCCATTTTCACAGTAAAAAGGCCTGGTTCACTTTTGCTTAGCTTAGTCTGTAACTTGAAAACTATGTACCGTATGGCCCTATAAACTGTGTTGGGATGAAAGCTAGCCACTTTGAGCAATGTGGGAAGTGCTGGGGCAGTTTGGGACAACAGGGCCAAAACCCTAACCCTAACCCTAACCCTTTCACAGTCCCAAAGTGCCATTTTCACAGTAAAAAAAAAAAGATTCATTTTGCTTAGCTTAGTCTGTAACTTGAAAACTATGTACCGTATGGCCCTATAAACTGTGTTGGGATGAAAGCTAGCCACTTTGAGCAATGTGGGAAGTGCTGGGGCAGTTTGGGACAACAGAGCCAAAACCCTAACCCTAACCCCAACCCTTTCACAGTCCCAAAGTGCCATTTTCACAGTAAAAAAAAAAAGATTCATTTTGCTTAGCTTAGTCTGTAACTTGAAAACTATGTACCGTATGGCCCTATAAACTGTGTTGGGATGAAAGCTAGCCACTTTGAGCAATGTGGGAAGTGCTGGGGCAGTTTGGGACAACAGGGCCAAAATGTCACTTTCACAGTCCCAAAGTGCCGTTTTCACAGTAAAAAGGCCTGGTTCACTTTTGCTTAGCTTAGTCTGTAACTTGAAAACTATGTACCGTATGGCCCTATAAACTGTGTTGGGATGAAAGCTAGCCACTTTGAGCAATGTGGGAAGTGCTGGGGCAGTTTGGGACAACAGGGCCAAAACCCTAACCCTAACCCTAACCCTTTCACAGTCCCAAAGTGCCATTTTCACAGTAAAAAAAAAAAGATTCATTTTGCTTAGCTTAGTCTGTAACTTGAAAACTATGTACCGTATGGCCCTATAAACTGTGTTGGGATGAAAGCTAGCCACTTTGAGCAATGTGGGAAGTGCTGGGGCAGTTTGGGACAACAGGGCCAAAATGTCACTTTCACAGTCCCAAAGTGCCATTTTCACAGTAAAAAGGCCTGGTTCACTTTTGCTTAGCTTAGTCTGTAACTTGAAAACTATGTACCGTATGGCCCTATAAACTGTGTTGGGATGAAAGCTAGCCACTTTGAGCAATGTGGGAAGTGCTGGGGCAGTTTGGGACAACAGGGCCAAAACCCTAACCCTAACCCTAACCCTTTCACAGTCCCAAAGTGCCATTTTCACAGTAAAAAAAAAAAGATTCATTTTGCTTAGCTTAGTCTGTAACTTGAAAACTATGTACCGTATGGCCCTATAAACTGTGTTGGGATGAAAGCTAGCCACTTTGAGCAATGTGGGAAGTGCTGGGGCAGTTTGGGACAACAGGGCCAAAACCCTAACCCTAACCCCAACCCTTTCACAGTCCCAAAGTGCCATTTTCACAGTAAAAAAAAAAAGATTCATTTTGCTTAGCTTAGTCTGTAACTTGAAAACTATGTACCGTATGGCCCTATAAACTGTGTTGGGATGAAAGCTATCCACTTTGAGCAATGTGGGAAGTGCTGGGGCAGTTTGGGACAACAGGGCCAAAACCCTAACCCTAACCCTAACCCTTTCACAGTCCCAAAGTGCCATTTTCAGAGTAAAAAAAAAAAGATTCATTTTGCTTAGCTTAGTCTGTAACTTGAAAACTATGTACCGTATGGCCCTATAAACTGTGTTGGGATGAAAGCTAGCCACTTTGAGCAATGTGGGAAGTGCTGGGGCAGTTTGGGACAACAGGGCCAAAATGTCACTTTCACAGTCCCAAAGTGCCATTTTCACAGTAAAAAGGCCTGGTTCACTTTTGCTTAGCTTAGTCTGTAACTTGAAAACTATGTACCGTATGGCCCTATAAACTGTGTTGGGATGAAAGCTAGCCACTTTGAGCAATGTGGGAAGTGCTGGGGCAGTTTGGGACAACAGGGCCAAAACCCTAACCCTAACCCTAACCCTTTCACAGTCCCAAAGTGCCATTTTCACAGTAAAAAAAAAAAGATTCATTTTGCTTAGCTTAGTCTGTAACTTGAAAACTATGTACCGTATGGCCCTATAAACTGTGTTGGGATGAAAGCTAGCCACTTTGAGCAATGTGGGAAGTGCTGGGGCAGTTTGGGACAACAGGGCCAAACCCCTAACCCTAACCCCAACCCTTTCACAGTCCCAAAGTGCCATTTTCACAGTAAAAAAAAAAAGATTCATTTTGCTTAGCTTAGTCTGTAACTTGAAAACTATGTACCGTATGGCCCTATAAACTGTGTTGGGATGAAAGCTAGCCACTTTGAGCAATGTGGGAAGTGCTGGGGCAGTTTGGGACAACAGGGCCAAAATGTCACTTTCACAGTCCCAAAGTGCCATTTTCACAGTAAAAAGGCCTGGTTCACTTTTGCTTAGCTTAGTCTGTAACTTGAAAACTATGTACCGTATGGCCCTATAAACTGTGTTGGGATGAAAGCTAGCCACTTTGAGCAATGTGGGAAGTGCTGGGGCAGTTTGGGACAACAGGGCCAAAACCCTAACCCTAACCCTAACCCTTTCACAGTCCCAAAGTGCCATTTTCACAGTAAAAAAAAAAAGATTCATTTTGCTTAGCTTAGTCTGTAACTTGAAAACTATGTACCGTATGGCCCTATAAACTGTGTTGGGATGAAAGCTAGCCACTTTGAGCAATGTGGGAAGTGCTGGGGCAGTTTGGGACAACAGGGCCAAAACCCTAACCCTAACCCCAACCCTTTCACAGTCCCAAAGTGCCATTTTCACAGTAAAAAAAAAAAGATTCATTTTGCTTAGCTTAGTCTGTAACTTGAAACTATGTACCGTATGGCCCTATAAACTGTGTTGGGATGAAAGCTAGCCACTTTGAGCAATGTGGGAAGTGCTGGGGCAGTTTGGGACAACAGGGCCAAAATGTCACTTTCACAGTCCCAAAGTGCCATTTTCACAGTAAAAAGGCCTGGTTCACTTTTGCTTAGCTTAGTCTGTAACTTGAAAACTATGTACCATATGGCCCTATAAACTGTGTTGGGATGAAAGCTAGCCACTTTGAGCAATGTGGGAAGTGCTGGGGCAGTTTGGGACAACAGGGCCAAAACCCTAACCCTAACCCTAACCCTTTCACAGTCCCAAAGTGCCATTTTCACAGTAAAAAAAAAAAGATTAATTTTGCTTAGCTTAGTCTGTAACTTGAAAACTATGTACCGTATGGCCCTATAAACTGTGTTGGGATGAAAGCTAGCCACTTTGAGCAATGTGGGAAGTGCTGGGGCAGTTTGGGACAACAGGGCCAAAATGTCACTTTCACAGTCCCAAAGTGCCATTTTCACAGTAAAAAGGCCTGGTTCACTTTTGCTTAGCTTAGTCTGTAACTTGAAAACTATGTACCGTATGGCCCTATAAACTGTGTTGGGATGAAAGCTAGCCACTTTGAGCAATGTGGGAAGTGCTGGGGCAGTTTGGGACAACAGGGCCAAAATGTCACTTTCACAGTCCCAAAGTGCCGTTTTCACAGTAAAAAGGCCTGGTTCACTTTTGCTTAGCTTAGTCTGTAACTTGAAAACTATGTACCGTATGGCCCTATAAACTGTGTTGGGATGAAAGCTAGCCACTTTGAGCAATGTGGGAAGTGCTGGGGCAGTTTGGGACAACAGGGCCAAAACCCTAACCCTAACCCTAACCCTTTCACAGTCCCAAAGTGCCATTTTCACAGTAAAAAAAAAAAGATTCATTTTGCTTAGCTTAGTCTGTAACTTGAAAACTATGTACCGTATGGCCCTATAAACTGTGTTGGGATGAAAGCTAGCCACTTTGAGCAATGTGGGAAGTGCTGGGGCAGTTTGGGACAACAGGGCCAAAATGTCACTTTCACAGTCCCAAAGTGCCATTTTCACAGTAAAAAGGCCTGGTTCACTTTTGCTTAGCTTAGTCTGTAACTTGAAAACTATGTACCGTATGGCCCTATAAACTGTGTTGGGATGAAAGCTAGCCACTTTGAGCAATGTGGGAAGTGCTGGGGCAGTTTGGGACAACAGAGCCAAAATGTCACTTTCACAGTCCCAAAGTGCCGTTTTCACAGTAAAAAGGCCTGGTTCACTTTTGCTTAGCTTAGTCTGTAACTTGAAAACTATGTACCGTATGGCCCTATAAACTGTGTTGGGATGAAAGCTAGCCACTTTGAGCAATGTGGGAAGTGCTGGGGCAGTTTGGGACAACAGGGCCAAAACCCTAACCCTAACCCTAACCCTAACCCTTTCACAGTCCCAAAGTGCCATTTTCACAGTAAAAAAAAAAAGATTCATTTTGCTTAGCTTAGTCTGTAACTTGAAAACTATGTACCGTATGGCCCTATAAACTGTGTTGGGATGAAAGCTAGCCACTTTGAGCAATGTGGGAAGTGCTGGGGCAGTTTGGGACAACAGGGCCAAAATGTCACTTTCACAGTCCCAAAGTGCCATTTTCACAGTAAAAAGGCCTGGTTCACTTTTGCTTAGCTTAGTCTGTAACTTGAAAACTATGTACCGTATGGCCCTATAAACTGTGTTGGGATGAAAGCTAGCCACTTTGAGCAATGTGGGAAGTGCTGGGGCAGTTTGGGACAACAGGGCCAAAATGTCACTTTCACAGTCCCAAAGTGCCATTTTCACAGTAAAAAGGCCTGGTTCACTTTTGCTTAGCTTAGTCTGTAACTTGAAAACTATGTACCGTATGGCCCTATAAACTGTGTTGGGATGAAAGCTAGCCACTTTGAGCAATGTGGGAAGTGCTGGGGCAGTTTGGGACAACAGGGCCAAAACCCTAACCCTAACCCTAACCCTTTCACAGTCCCAAAGTGCCATTTTCACAGTAAAAAAAAAAAGATTCATTTTGCTTAGCTTAGTCTGTAACTTGAAAACTATGTACCGTATGGCCCTATAAACTGTGTTGGGATGAAAGCTAGCCACTTTGAGCAATGTGGGAAGTGCTGGGGCAGTTTGGGACAACAGGGCCAAAATGTCACTTTCACAGTCCCAAAGTGCCATTTTCACAGTAAAAAGGCCTGGTTCACTTTTGCTTAGCTTAGTCTGTAACTTGAAAACTATGTACCGTATGGCCCTATAAACTGTGTTGGGATGAAAGCTAGCCACTTTGAGCAATGTGGGAAGTGCTGGGGCAGTTTGGGACAACAGGGCCAAAATGTCACTTTCACAGTCCCAAAGTGCCGTTTTCACAGTAAAAAGGCCTGGTTCACTTTTGCTTAGCTTAGTCTGTAACTTGAAAACTATGTACCGTATGGCCCTATAAACTGTGTTGGGATGAAAGCTAGCAACTTTGAGCAATGTGGGAAGTGCTGGGGCAGTTTGGGACAACAGGGCCAAAACCCTAACCCTAACCCTAACCCTTTCACAGTCCCAAAGTGCCATTTTCACAGTAAAAAAAAAAAGATTCATTTTGCTTAGCTTAGTCTGTAACTTGAAAACTATGTACCGTATGGCCCTATAAACTGTGTTGGGATGAAAGCTAGCCACTTTGAGCAATGTGGGAAGTGCTGGGGCAGTTTGGGACAACAGGGCCAAAATGTCACTTTCACAGTCCCAAAGTGCCATTTTCACAGTAAAAAGGCCTGGTTCACTTTTGCTTAGCTTAGTCTGTAACTTGAAAACTATGTACCGTATGGCCCTATAAACTGTGTTGGGATGAAAGCTAGCCACTTTGAGCAATGTGGGAAGTGCTGGGGCAGTTTGGGACAACAGGGCCAAAATGTCACTTTCACAGTCCCAAAGTGCCGTTTTCACAGTAAAAAGGCCTGGTTCACTTTTGCTTAGCTTAGTCTGTAACTTGAAAACTATGTACCGTATGGCCCTATAAACTGTGTTGGGATGAAAGCTAGCCACTTTGAGCAATGTGGGAAGTGCTGGGGCAGTTTGGGACAACAGGGCCAAAACCCTAACCCTAACCCTAACCCTTTCACAGTCCCAAAGTGCCATTTTCACAGTAAAAAAAAAAAGATTCATTTTGCTTAGCTTAGTCTGTAACTTGAAAACTATGTACCGTATGGCCCTATAAACTGTGTTGGGATGAAAGCTAGCCACTTTGAGCAATGTGGGAAGTGCTGGGGCAGTTTGGGACAACAGGGCCAAAACCCTAACCCTAACCCCAACCCTTTCACAGTCCCAAAGTGCCATTTTCACAGTAAAAAAAAAAAGATTCATTTTGCTTAGCTTAGTCTGTAACTTGAAAACTATGTACCGTATGGCCCTATAAACTGTGTTGGGATGAAAGCTAGCCACTTTGAGCAATGTGGGAAGTGCTGGGGCAGTTTGGGACAACAGGGCCAAAACCCTAACCCTAACCCTAACCCTTTCACAGTCCCAAAGTGCCATTTTCACAGTAAAAAAAAAAAGATTCATTTTGCTTAGCTTAGTCTGTAACTTGAAAACTATGTACCGTATGGCCCTATAAACTGTGTTGGGATGAAAGCTAGCCACTTTGAGCAATGTGGGAAGTGCTGGGGCAGTTTGGGACAACAGGGCCAAAATGTCACTTTCACAGTCCCAAAGTGCCATTTTCACAGTAAAAAGGCCTGGTTCACTTTTGCTTAGCTTAGTCTGTAACTTGAAAACTATGTACCGTATGGCCCTATAAACTGTGTTGGGATGAAAGCTAGCCACTTTGAGCAATGTGGGAAGTGCTGGGGCAGTTTGGGACAACAGGGCCAAAACCCTAACCCTAACCCTAACCCTTTCACAGTCCCAAAGTGCCATTTTCACAGTAAAAAAAAAAAGATTCATTTTGCTTAGCTTAGTCTGTAACTTGAAAACTATGTACCGTATGGCCCTATAAACTGTGTTGGGATGAAAGCTAGCCACTTTGAGCAATGTGGGAAGTGCTGGGGCAGTTTATGACAACAGGGCCAAAATGTCACTTTCACAGTCCCAAAGTGCCATTTTCACAGTAAAAAGGCCTGGTTCACTTTTGCTTAGCTTAGTCTGTAACTTGAAAACTATGTACCGTATGGCCCTATAAACTGTGTTGGGATGAAAGCTAGCCACTTTGAGCAATGTGGGAAGTGCTGGGGCAGTTTGGGACAACAGGGCCAAAACCCTAACCCTAACCCTAACCCTTTCACAGTCCCAAAGTGCCATTTTCACAGTAAAAAAAAAAAGATTCATTTTGCTTAGCTTAGTCTGTAACTTGAAAACTATGTACCGTATGGCCCTATAAACTGTGTTGGGATGAAAGCTAGCCACTTTGAGCAATGTGGGAAGTGCTGGGGCAGTTTGGGACAACAGGGCCAAAATGTCACTTTCACAGTCCCAAAGTGCCATTTTCACAGTAAAAAGGCCTGGTTCACTTTTGCTTAGCTTAGTCTGTAACTTGAAAACTATGTACCGTATGGCCCTATAAACTGTGTTGGGATGAAAGCTAGCCACTTTGAGCAATGTGGGAAGTGCTGGGGCAGTTTGGGACAACAGGGCCAAAACCCTAACCCTAACCCTAACCCTTTCACAGTCCCAAAGTGCCATTTTCACAGTAAAAAAAAAAAGATTCATTTTGCTTAGCTTAGTCTGTAACTTGAAAACTATGTACCGTATGGCCCTATAAACTGTGTTGGGATGAAAGCTAGCCACTTTGAGCAATGTGGGAAGTGCTGGGGCAGTTTGGGACAACAGGGCCAAAACCCTAACCCTAACCCCAACCCTTTCACAGTCCCAAAGTGCCATTTTCACAGTAAAAAAAAAAAGATTCATTTTGCTTAGCTTAGTCTGTAACTTGAAAACTATGTACCGTATGGCCCTATAAACTGTGTTGGGATGAAAGCTAGCCACTTTGAGCAATGTGGGAAGTGCTGGGGCAGTTTGGGACAACAGGGCCAAAATGTCACTTTCACAGTCCCAAAGTGCCATTTTCACAGTAAAAAGGCCTGGTTCACTTTTGCTTAGCTTAGTCTGTAACTTGAAAACTATGTACCGTATGGCCCTATAAACTGTGTTGGGATGAAAGCTAGCCACTTTGAGCAATGTGGGAAGTGCTGGGGCAGTTTGGGACAACAGGGCCAAAACCCTAACCCTAACCCTAACCCTTTCACAGTCCCAAAGTGCCATTTTCACAGTAAAAAAAAAAAGATTCATTTTGCTTAGCTTAGTCTGTAACTTGAAAACTATGTACCGTATGGCCCTATAAACTGTGTTGGGATGAAAGCTAGCCACTTTGAGCAATGTGGGAAGTGCTGGGGCAGTTTGGGACAACAGGGCCAAAATGTCACTTTCACAGTCCCAAAGTGCCATTTTCACAGTAAAAAGGCCTGGTTCACTTTTGCTTAGCTTAGTCTGTAACTTGAAAACTATGTACCGTATGGCCCTATAAACTGTGTTGGGATGAAAGCTAGCCACTTTGAGCAATGTGGGAAGTGCTGGGGCAGTTTGGGACAACAGGGCCAAAATGTCACTTTCACAGTCCCAAAGTGCCGTTTTCACAGTAAAAAGGCCTGGTTCACTTTTGCTTAGCTTAGTCTGTAACTTGAAAACTATGTACCGTATGGCCCTATAAACTGTGTTGGGATGAAAGCTAGCTACTTTGAGCAATGTGGGAAGTGCTGGGGCAGTTTGGGACAACAGGGCCAAAATGTCACTTTCACAGTCCCAAAGTGCCATTTTCACAGTAAAAAGGCCTGGTTCACTTTTGCTTAGCTTAGTCTGTAACTTGAAAACTATGTACCGTATGGCCCTATAAACTGTGTTGGGATGAAAGCTAGCCACTTTGAGCAATGTGGGAAGTGCTGGGGCAGTTTGGGACAACAGGGCCAAAATGTCACTTTCACAGTCCCAAAGTGCCGTTTTCACAGTAAAAAGGCCTGGTTCACTTTTGCTTAGCTTAGTCTGTAACTTGAAAACTATGTACCGTATGGCCCTATAAACTGTGTTGGGATGAAAGCTAGCCACTTTGAGCAATGTGGGAAGTGCTGGGGCAGTTTGGGACAACAGGGCCAAAACCCTAACCCTAACCCTAACCCTTTCACAGTCCCAAAGTGCCATTTTCACAGTAAAAAAAAAAAGATTCATTTTGCTTAGCTTAGTCTGTAACTTGAAAACTATGTACCGTATGGCCCTATAAACTGTGTTGGGATGAAAGCTAGCCACTTTGAGCAATGTGGGAAGTGCTGGGGCAGTTTGGGACAACAGGGCCAAAATGTCACTTTCACAGTCCCAAAGTGCCATTTTCACAGTAAAAAGGCCTGGTTCACTTTTGCTTAGCTTAGTCTGTAACTTGAAAACTATGTACCGTATGGCCCTATAAACTGTGTTGGGATGAAAGCTAGCCACTTTGAGCAATGTGGGAAGTGCTGGGGCAGTTTGGGACAACAGGGCCAAAACCCTAACCCTAACCCTAACCCTTTCACAGTCCCAAAGTGCCATTTTCACAGTAAAAAAAAAAAGATTCATTTTGCTTAGCTTAGTCTGTAACTTGAAAACTATGTACCGTATGGCCCTATAAACTGTGTTGGGATGAAAGCTAGCCACTTTGAGCAATGTGGGAAGTGCTGGGGCAGTTTGGGACAACAGGGCCAAAACCCTAACCCTAACCCCAACCCTTTCACAGTCCCAAAGTGCCATTTTCACAGTAAAAAAAAAAAGATTCATTTTGCTTAGCTTAGTCTGTAACTTGAAAACTATGTACCGTATGGCCCTATAAACTGTGTTGGGATGAAAGCTAGCCACTTTGAGCAATGTGGGAAGTGCTGGGGCAGTTTGGGACAACAGGGCCAAAATGTCACTTTCACAGTCCCAAAGTGCCATTTTCACAGTAAAAAGGCCTGGTTCACTTTTGCTTAGCTTAGTCTGTAACTTGAAAACTATGTACCGTATGGCCCTATAAACTGTGTTGGGATGAAAGCTAGCCACTTTGAGCAATGTGGGAAGTGCTGGGGCAGTTTGGGACAACAGGGCCAAAACCCTAACCCTAACCCTAACCCTTTCACAGTCCCAAAGTGCCATTTTCACAGTAAAAAAAAAAAGATTCATTTTGCTTAGCTTAGTCTGTAACTTGAAAACTATGTACCGTATGGCCCTATAAACTGTGTTGGGATGAAAGCTAGCCACTTTGAGCAATGTGGGAAGTGCTGGGGCAGTTTGGGACAACAGGGCCAAAATGTCACTTTCACAGTCCCAAAGTGCCATTTTCACAGTAAAAAGGCCTGGTTCACTTTTGCTTAGCTTAGTCTGTAACTTGAAAACTATGTACCGTATGGCCCTATAAACTGTGTTGGGATGAAAGCTAGCCACTTTGAGCAATGTGGGAAGTGCTGGGGCAGTTTGGGACAACAGGGCCAAAACCCTAACCCTAACCCTAACCCTTTCACAGTCCCAAAGTGCCATTTTCACAGTAAAAAAAAAAGATTAATTTTGCTTAGCTTAGTCTGTAACTTGAAAACTATGTACCGTATGGCCCTATAAACTGTGTTGGGATGAAAGCTAGCCACTTTGAGCAATGTGGGAAGTGCTGGGGCAGTTTGGGACAACAGGGCCAAAACCCTAACCCTAACCCCAACCCTTTCACAGTCCCAAAGTGCCATTTTCACAGTAAAAAAAAAAAGATTCATTTTGCTTAGCTTAGTCTGTAACTTGAAAACGATGTACCGTATGGCCCTATAAACTGTGTTGGGATGAAAGCTAGCCACTTTGAGCAATGTGGGAAGTGCTGGGGCAGTTTGGGACAACAGGGCCAAAATGTCACTTTCACAGTCCCAAAGTGCCATTTTCACAGTAAAAAGGCCTGGTTCACTTTTGCTTAGCTTAGTCTGTAACTTGAAAACTATGTACCGTATGGCCCTATAAACTGTGTTGGGATGAAAGCTAGCCACTTTGAGCAATGTGGGAAGTGCTGGGGCAGTTTGGGACAACAGGGCCAAAATGTCACTTTCACAGTCCCAAAGTGCCATTTTCACAGTAAAAAGGCCTGGTTCACTTTTGCTTAGCTTAGTCTGTAACTTGAAAACTATGTACCGTATGGCCCTATAAACTGTGTTGGGATGAAAGCTAGCCACTTTGAGCAATGTGGGAAGTGCTGGGGCAGTTTGGGACAACAGGGCCAAAATGTCACTTTCACAGTCCCAAAGTGCCATTTTCACAGTAAAAAGGCCTTGTTCACTTTTGCTTAGCTTAGTCTGTAACTTGAAAACTATGTACCGTATGGCCCTATAAACTGTGTTGGGATGAAAGCTAGCCACTTTGAGCAATGTGGGAAGTGCTGGGGCAGTTTGGGACAACAGGGCCAAAATGTCACTTTCACAGTCCCAAAGTGCCATTTTCACAGTAAAAAGGCCTGGTTCACTTTTGCTTAGCTTAGTCTGTAACTTGAAAACTATGTACCGTATGGCCCTATAAACTGTGTTGGGATGAAAGCTAGCCACTTTGAGCAATGTGGGAAGTGCTGGGGCAGTTTGGGACAACAGGGCCAAAACCCTAACCCTAACCCTAACCCTTTCACAGTCCCAAAGTGCCATTTTCACAGTAAAAAAAAAAGATTCATTTTGCTTAGCTTAGTCTGTAACTTGAAAACTATGTACCGTATGGCCCTATAAACTGTGTTGGGATGAAAGCTAGCCACTTTGAGCAATGTGGGAAGTGCTGGGGCAGTTTGGGACAACAGGGCCAAAATGTCACTTTCACAGTCCCAAAGTGCCATTTTCACAGTAAAAAGGCCTGGTTCACTTTTGCTTAGCTTAGTCTGTAACTTGAAAACTATGTACCGTATGGCCCTATAAACTGTGTTGGGATGAAAGCTAGCCACTTTGAGCAATGTGGGAAGTGCTGGGGCAGTTTGGGACAACAGGGCCAAAACCCTAACCCTAACCCTAACCCTTTCACAGTCCCAAAGTGCCATTTTCACAGTAAAAAAAAAAAGATTCATTTTGCTTAGCTTAGTCTGTAACTTGAAAACTATGTACCGTATGGCCCTATAAACTGTGTTGGGATGAAAGCTAGCCACTTTGAGCAATGTGGGAAGTGCTGGGGCAGTTTGGGACAACAGGGCCAAAATGTCACTTTCACAGTCCCAAAGTGCCATTTTCACAGTAAAAAGGCCTGGTTCACTTTTGCTTAGCTTAGTCTGTAACTTGAAAACTATGTACCGTATGGCCCTATAAACTGTGTTGGGATGAAAGCTAGCCACTTTGAGCAATGTGGGAAGTGCTGGGGCAGTTTGGGACAACAGGGCCAAAATGTCACTTTCACAGTCCCAAAGTGCCGTTTTCACAGTAAAAAGGCCTGGTTCACTTTTGCTTAGCTTAGTCTGTAACTTGAAAACTATGTACCGTATGGCCCTATAAACTGTGTTGGGATGAAAGCTAGCTACTTTGAGCAATGTGGGAAGTGCTGGGGCAGTTTGGGACAACAGGGCCAAAATGTCACTTTCACAGTCCCAAAGTGCCATTTTCACAGTAAAAAGTCCTGGTTCACTTTTGCTTAGCTTAGTCTGTAACTTGAAAACTATGTACCGTATGGCCCTATAAACTGTGTTGGGATGAAAGCTAGCCACTTTGAGCAATGTGGGAAGTGCTGGGGCAGTTTGGGACAACAGGGCCAAAATGTCACTTTCACAGTCCCAAAGTGCCGTTTTCACAGTAAAAAGGCCTGGTTCACTTTTGCTTAGCTTAGTCTGTAACTTGAAAACTATGTACCGTATGGCCCTATAAACTGTGTTGGGATGAAAGCTAGCCACTTTGAGCAATGTGGGAAGTGCTGGGGCAGTTTGGGACAACAGGGCCAAAACCCTAACCCTAACCCTAACCCTTTCACAGTCCCAAAGTGCCATTTTCACAGTAAAAAAAAAAAGATTCATTTTGCTTAGCTTAGTCTGTAACTTGAAAACTATGTACCGTATGGCCCTATAAACTGTGTTGGGATGAAAGCTAGCCACTTTGAGCAATGTGGGAAGTGCTGGGGCAGTTTGGGACAACAGGGCCAAAATGTCACTTTCACAGTCCCAAAGTGCCATTTTCACAGTAAAAAGGCCTGGTTCACTTTTGCTTAGCTTAGTCTGTAACTTGAAAACTATGTACCGTATGGCCCTATAAACTGTGTTGGGATGAAAGCTAGCCACTTTGAGCAATGTGGGAAGTGCTGGGGCAGTTTGGGACAACAGGGCCAAAACCCTAACCCTAACCCTAACCCTTTCACAGTCCCAAAGTGCCATTTTCACAGTAAAAAAAAAAAGATTCATTTTGCTTAGCTTAGTCTGTAACTTGAAAACTATGTACCGTATGGCCCTATAAACTGTGTTGGGATGAAAGCTAGCCACTTTGAGCAATGTGGGAAGTGCTGGGGCAGTTTGGGACAACAGGGCCAAAACCCTAACCCTAACCCAACCCTTTCACAGTCCCAAAGTGCCATTTTCACAGTAAAAAAAAAAGATTCATTTTGCTTAGCTTAGTCTGTAACTTGAAAACTATGTACCGTATGGCCCTATAAACTGTGTTGGGATGAAAGCTAGCCACTTTGAGCAATGTGGGAAGTGCTGGGGCAGTTTGGGACAACAGGGCCAAAATGTCACTTTCACAGTCCCAAAGTGCCATTTTCACAGTAAAAAGGCCTGGTTCACTTTTGCTTAGCTTAGTCTGTAACTTGAAAACTATGTACCGTATGGCCCTATAAACTGTGTTGGGATGAAAGCTAGCCACTTTGAGCAATGTGGGAAGTGCTGGGGCAGTTTGGGACAACAGGGCCAAAACCCTAACCCTAACCCTAACCCTTTCACAGTCCCAAAGTGCCATTTTCACAGTAAAAAAAAAAGATTCATTTTGCTTAGCTTAGTCTGTAACTTGAAAACTATGTACCGTATGGCCCTATAAACTGTGTTGGGATGAAAGCTAGCCACTTTGAGCAATGTGGGAAGTGCTGGGGCAGTTTGGGACAACAGGGCCAAAATGTCACTTTCACAGTCCCAAAGTGCCATTTTCACAGTAAAAAGGCCTGGTTCACTTTTGCTTAGCTTAGTCTGTAACTTGAAAACTATGTACCGTATGGCCCTATAAACTGTGTTGGGATGAAAGCTAGCCACTTTGAGCAATGTGGGAAGTGCTGGGGCAGTTTGGGACAACAGGGCCAAAACCCTAACCCTAACCCTAACCCTTTCACAGTCCCAAAGTGCCATTTTCACAGTAAAAAAAAAAGATTCATTTTGCTTAGCTTAGTCTGTAACTTGAAAACTATGTACCGTATGGCCCTATAAACTGTGTTGGGATGAAAGCTAGCCACTTTGAGCAATGTGGGAAGTGCTGGGGCAGTTTGGGACAACAGGGCCAAAACCCTAACCCTAACCCCAACCCTTTCACAGTCCCAAAGTGCCATTTTCACAGTAAAAAAAAAAAGATTCATTTTGCTTAGCTTAGTCTGTAACTTGAAAACTATGTACCGTATGGCCCTATAAACTGTGTTGGGATGAAAGCTAGCCACTTTGAGCAATGTGGGAAGTGCTGGGGCAGTTTGGGACAACAGGGCCAAAATGTCACTTTCACAGTCCCAAAGTGCCATTTTCACAGTAAAAAGGCCTGGTTCACTTTTGCTTAGCTTAGTCTGTAACTTGAAAACTATGTACCGTATGGCCCTATAAACTGTGTTGGGATGAAAGCTAGCCACTTTGAGCAATGTGGGAAGTGCTGGGGCAGTTTGGGACAACAGGGCCAAAATGTCACTTTCACAGTCCCAAAGTGCCATTTTCACAGTAAAAAGGCCTGGTTCACTTTTGCTTAGCTTAGTCTGTAACTTGAAAACTATGTACCGTATGGCCCTATAAACTGTGTTGGGATGAAAGCTAGCCACTTTGAGCAATGTGGGAAGTGCTGGGCAGTTTGGGACAACAGGGCCAAAATGTCACTTTCACAGTCCCAAAGTGCCATTTTCACAGTAAAAAGGCCTTGTTCACTTTTGCTTAGCTTAGTCTGTAACTTGAAAACTATGTACCGTATGGCCCTATAAACTGTGTTGGGATGAAAGCTAGCCACTTTGAGCAATGTGGGAAGTGCTGGGGCAGTTTGGGACAACAGGGCCAAAACCCTAACCCTAACCCCAACCCTTTCACAGTCCCAAAGTGCCATTTTCACAGTAAAAAAAAAAGATTAATTTGCTTAGCTTAGTCTGTAACTTGAAAACTATGTACCGTATGGCCCTATAAACTGTGTTGGGATGAAAGCTAGCCACTTTGAGCAATGTGGGAAGTGCTGGGGAAGTTTGGGACAACAGGGCCAAAATGTCACTTTCACAGTCCCAAAGTGCCATTTTCACAGTAAAAAGGCCTGGTTCACTTTTGCTTAGCTTAGTCTGTAACTTGAAAACTATGTACCGTATGGCCCTATAAACTGTGTTGGGATGAAAGCTAGCCACTTTGAGCAATGTGGGAAGTGCTGGGGCAGTTTGGGACAACAGGGCCAAAACCCTAACCCTAACCCTTTCACAGTCCCAAAGTGCCATTTTCACAGTAAAAAAAAAAAGATTAATTTTGCTTAGCTTAGTCTGTAACTTGAAAACTATGTACCGTATGGCCCTATAAACTGTGTTGGGATGAAAGCTAGCCACTTTGAGCAATGTGGGAAGTGCTGGGGCAGTTTGGGACAACAGGGCCAAAATGTCACTTTCACAGTCCCAAAGTGCCATTTTCACAGTAAAAAGGCCTGGTTCACTTTTGCTTAGCTTAGTCTGTAACTTGAAAACTATGTACCGTATGGCCCTATAAACTGTGTTGGGATGAAAGCTAGCCACTTTGAGCAATGTGGGAAGTGCTGGGGCAGTTTGGGACAACAGGGCCAAAACCCTAACCCTAACCCTAACCCTTTCACAGTCCCAAAGTGCCATTTTCACAGTAAAAAAAAAAGATTAATTTTGCTTAGCTTAGTCTGTAACTTGAAAACTATGTACCGTATGGCCCTATAAACTGTGTTGGGATGAAAGCTAGCCACTTTGAGCAATGTGGGAAGTGCTGGGGCAGTTTGGGACAACAGGGCCAAAATGTCACTTTCACAGTCCCAAAGTGCCATTTTCACAGTAAAAAGGCCTGGTTCACTTTTGCTTAGCTTAGTCTGTAACTTGAAAACTATGTACCGTATGGCCCTATAAACTGTGTTGGGATGAAAGCTAGCCACTTTGAGCAATGTGGGAAGTGCTGGGGCAGTTTGGGACAACAGGGCCAAAATGTCACTTTCACAGTCCCAAAGTGCCGTTTTCACAGTAAAAAGGCCTGGTTCACTTTTGCTTAGCTTAGTCTGTAACTTGAAAACTATGTACCGTATGGCCCTATAAACTGTGTTGGGATGAAAGCTAGCCACTTTGAGCAATGTGGGAAGTGCTGGGGCAGTTTGGGACAACAGGGCCAAAATGTCACTTTCACAGTCCCAAAGTGCCATTTTCACAGTAAAAAGGCCTGGTTCACTTTTGCTTAGCTTAGTCTGTAACTTGAAAACTATGTACCGTATGGCCCTATAAACTGTGTTGGGATGAAAGCTAGCCACTTTGAGCAATGTGGGAAGTGCTGGGGCAGTTTGGGACAACAGGGCCAAAATGTCACTTTCACAGTCCAAAGTGCCGTTTTCACAGTAAAAAGGCCTGGTTCACTTTTGCTTAGCTTAGTCTGTAACTTGAAACTATGTACCGTATGGCCCTATAAACTGTGTTGGGATGAAAGCTAGCCACTTTGAGCAATGTGGAAGTGCTGGGGCAGTTTGGGACAACAGGGCCAAACCCTAACCCTAACCCTAACCCTTTCACAGTCCCAAAGTGCCATTTTCACAGTAAAAAAAAAAGATTCATTTTGCTTAGCTTAGTCTGTAACTTGAAAACTATGTACCGTATGGCCCTATAAACTGTGTTGGGATGAAAGCTAGCCACTTTGAGCAATGTGGGAAGTGCTGGGGCAGTTTGGGACAACAGGGCCAAAATGTCACTTTCACAGTCCCAAAGTGCCATTTTCACAGTAAAAAGGCCTGGTTCATTTTTGCTTAGCTTAGTCTGTAACTTGAAAACTATGTACCGTATGGCCCTATAAACTGTGTTGGGAGAAAGCTAGCCACTTTGAGCAATGTGGGAAGTGCTGGGGCAGTTTGGGACAACAGGGTCAAAATGTCACTTTCACAGTCCCAAAGTGCCGTTTTCACAGTAAAAAGGCCTGGTTCACTTTTGCTTAGCTTAGTCTGTAACTTGAAAACTATGTACCGTATGGCCCTATAAACTGTGTTGGGATGAAAGCTAGCCACTTTGAGCAATGTGGGAAGTGCTGGGGCAGTTTGGGACAACAGGGCCAAAACCCTAACCCTAACCCTAACCCTTTCACAGTCCCAAAGTGCCATTTTCACAGTAAAAAAAAAAGATTCATTTTGCTTAGCTTAGTCTGTAACTTGAAAACTATGTACCGTATGGCCCTATAAACTGTGTTGGGATGAAAGCTAGCCACTTTGAGCAATGTGGGAAGTGCTGGGGCAGTTTGGGACAACAGGGCCAAAATGTCACTTTCACAGTCCCAAAGTGCCATTTTCACAGTAAAAAGGCCTGGTTCACTTTTGCTTAGCTTAGTCTGTAACTTGAAAACTATGTACCGTATGGCCCTTAAACTGTGTTGGGATGAAAGCTAGCCACTTTGAGCAATGTAGGAAGTGCTGGGGCAGTTTGGGACAACAGGGCCAAAATGTCACTTTCACAGTCCCAAAGTGCCATTTTCACAGTAAAAAGCCTGGTTCACTTTTGCTTAGCTTAGTCTGTAACTTGAAAACTATGTACCGTATGGCCCTATAAACTGTGTTGGGATGAAAGCTAGCCACTTTGAGCAATGTGGGAAGTGCTGGGGCAGTTTGGGACAACAGGGCCAAAACCCTAACCCTAACCCTAACCCTTTCACAGTCCCAAAGTGCCATTTTCACAGTAAAAAAAAAAAGATTCATTTTGCTTAGCTTAGTCTGTAACTTGAAAACTATGTACCGTATGGCCCTATAAACTGTGTTGGGATGAAAGCTAGCCACTTTGAGCAATGTGGGAAGTGCTGGGGCAGTTTGGGACAACAGGGCCAAAACCCTAACCCTAACCCCAACCCTTTCACAGTCCCAATGTGCCATTTTCACAGTAAAAAAAAAAAGATTAATTTTGCTTAGCTTAGTCTGTAACTTGAAAACTATGTACCGTATGGCCCTATAAACTGTGTTGGGATGAAAGCTAGCCACTTTGAGCAATGTGGGAAGTGCTGGGGCAGTTTGGGACAACAGGGCCAAAATGTCACTTTCACAGTCCCAAAGTGCCATTTTCACAGTAAAAAGGCCTGGTTCACTTTTGCTTAGCTTAGTCTGTAACTTGAAAACTATGTACCGTATGGCCCTATAAACTGTGTTGGGATGAAAGCTAGCCACTTTGAGCAATGTGGGAAGTGCTGGGGCAGTTTGGGACAACAGGGCCAAAACCCTAACCCTAACCCTAACCCTTTCACAGTCCCAAAGTGCCATTTTCACAGTAAAAAAAAAAAGATTCATTTTGCTTAGCTTAGTCTGTAACTTGAAAACTATGTACCGTATGGCCCTATAAACTGTGTTGGGATGAAAGCTAGCCACTTTGAGCAATGTGGGAAGTGCTGGGGCAGTTTGGGACAACAGGGCCAAAATGTCACTTTCACAGTCCCAAAGTGCCATTTTCACAGTAAAAAGGCCTGGTTCACTTTTGCTTAGCTTAGTCTGTAACTTGAAAACTATGTACCGTATGGCCCTATAAACTGTGTTGGGATGAAAGCTAGCCACTTTGAGCAATGTGGGAAGTGCTGGGGCAGTTTGGGACAACAGGGCCAAAACCCTAACCCTAACCCTAACCCTTTCACAGTCCCAAAGTGCCATTTTCACAGTAAAAAAAAAAGATTCATTTTGCTTAGCTTAGTCTGTAACTTGAAAACTATGTACCGTATGGCCCTATAAACTGTGTTGGGATGAAAGCTAGCCACTTTGAGCAATGTGGGAAGTGCTGGGGCAGTTTGGGACAACAGGGCCAAAACCCTAACCCTAACCCCAACCCTTTCACAGTCCCAAAGTGCCATTTTCACAGTAAAAAAAAAAAGATTCATTTTGCTTAGCTTAGTCTGTAACTTGAAAACTATGTACCGTATGGCCCTATAAACTGTGTTGGGATGAAAGCTAGCCACTTTGAGCAATGTGGGAAGTGCTGGGGCAGTTTGGGACAACAGGGCCAAAATGTCACTTTCACAGTCCCAAAGTGCCATTTTCACAGTAAAAAGGCCTGGTTCACTTTTGCTTAGCTTAGTCTGTAACTTGAAAACTATGTACCGTATGGCCCTATAAACTGTGTTGGGATGAAAGCTAGCCACTTTGAGCAATGTGGGAAGTGCTGGGGCAGTTTGGGACAACAGGGCCAAAATGTCACTTTCACAGTCCCAAAGTGCCATTTTCACAGTAAAAAGGCCTGGTTCACTTTTGCTTAGCTTAGTCTGTAACTTGAAAACTATGTACCGTATGGCCCTATAAACTGTGTTGGGATGAAAGCTAGCCACTTTGAGCAATGTGGGAAGTGCTGGGGCAGTTTGGGACAACAGGGCCAAAACCCTAACCCTAACCCTTTCACAGTCCCAAAGTGCCATTTTCACAGTAAAAAAAAAAAGATTAATTTTGCTTAGCTTAGTCTGTAACTTGAAAACTATGTACCGTATGGCCCTATAAACTGTGTTGGGATGAAAGCTAGCCACTTTGAGCAATGTGGGAAGTGCTGGGGCAGTTTGGGACAACAGGGCCAAAATGTCACTTTCACAGTCCCAAAGTGCCATTTTCACAGTAAAAAGGCCTGGTTCACTTTTGCTTAGCTTAGTCTGTAACTTGAAAACTATGTACCGTATGGCCCTATAAACTGTGTTGGGATGAAAGCTAGCCACTTTGAGCAATGTGGGAAGTGCTGGGGCAGTTTGGGACAACAGGGCCAAAACCCTAACCCTAACCCTAACCCTTTCACAGTCCCAAAGTGCCATTTTCACAGTAAAAAAAAAAAGATTCATTTTGCTTAGCTTAGTCTGTAACTTGAAAACTATGTACCGTATGGCCCTATAAACTGTGTTGGGATGAAAGCTAGCCACTTTGAGCAATGTGGGAAGTGCTGGGGCAGTTTGGGACAACAGGGCCAAAATGTCACTTTCACAGTCCCAAAGTGCCATTTTCACAGTAAAAAGGCCTGGTTCACTTTTGCTTAGCTTAGTCTGTAACTTGAAAACTATGTACCGTATGGCCCTATAAACTGTGTTGGGATGAAAGCTAGCCACTTTGAGCAATGTGGGAAGTGCTGGGGCAGTTTGGGACAACAGGGCCAAAACCCTAACCCTAACCCTAACCCTTTCACAGTCCCAAAGTGCCATTTTCACAGTAAAAAAAAAAAGATTAATTTTGCTTAGCTTAGTCTGTAACTTGAAAACTATGTACCGTATGGCCCTATAAACTGTGTTGGGATGAAAGCTAGCCACTTTGAGCAATGTGGGAAGTGCTGGGGCAGTTTGGGACAACAGGGCCAAAACCCTAACCCTAACCCCAACCCTTTCACAGTCCCAAAGTGCCATTTTCACAGTAAAAAAAAAAAGATTCATTTTGCTTAGCTTAGTCTGTAACTTGAAAACTATGTACCGTATGGCCCTATAAACTGTGTTGGGATGAAAGCTAGCCACTTTGAGCAATGTGGGAAGTGCTGGGGCAGTTTGGGACAACAGGGCCAAAATGTCACTTTCACAGTCCCAAAGTGCCATTTTCACAGTAAAAAGGCCTGGTTCACTTTTGCTTAGCTTAGTCTGTAACTTGAAAACTATGTACCGTATGGCCCTATAAACTGTGTTGGGATGAAAGCTAGCCACTTTGAGCAATGTGGGAAGTGCTGGGGCAGTTTGGGACAACAGGGCCAAAACCCTAACCCTAACCCTAACCCTTTCACAGTCCCAAAGTGCCATTTTCACAGTAAAAAAAAAAAGATTCATTTTGCTTAGCTTAGTCTGTAACTTGAAAACTATGTACCGTATGGCCCTATAAACTGTGTTGGGATGAAAGCTAGCCACTTTGAGCAATGTGGGAAGTGCTGGGGCAGTTTGGGACAACAGGGCCAAAATGTCACTTTCACAGTCCCAAAGTGCCATTTTCACAGTAAAAAGGCCTGGTTCACTTTTGCTTAGCTTAGTCTGTAACTTGAAAACTATGTACCGTATGGCCCTATAAACTGTGTTGGGATGAAAGCTAGCCACTTTGAGCAATGTGGGAAGTGCTGGGGCAGTTTGGGACAACAGGGCCAAAATGTCACTTTCACAGTCCCAAAGTGCCGTTTTCACAGTAAAAAGGCCTGGTTCACTTTTGCTTAGCTTAGTCTGTAACTTGAAAACTATGTACCGTATGGCCCTATAAACTGTGTTGGGATGAAAGCTAGCCACTTTGAGCAATGTGGGAAGTGCTGGGGCAGTTTGGGACAACAGGGCCAAAATGTCACTTTCACAGTCCCAAAGTGCCATTTTCACAGTAAAAAGGCCTGGTTCACTTTTGCTTAGCTTAGTCTGTAACTTGAAAACTATGTACCGTATGGCCCTATAAACTGTGTTGGGATGAAAGCTAGCCACTTTGAGCAATGTGGGAAGTGCTGGGGCAGTTTGGGACAACAGGGCCAAAATGTCACTTTCACAGTCCCAAAGTGCCGTTTTCACAGTAAAAAGGCCTGGTTCACTTTTGCTTAGCTTAGTCTGTAACTTGAAAACTATGTACCGTATGGCCCTATAAACTGTGTTGGGATGAAAGCTAGCCACTTTGAGCAATGTGGGAAGTGCTGGGGCAGTTTGGGACAACAGGGCCAAAACCCTAACCCTAACCCTTTCACAGTCCCAAAGTGCCATTTTCACAGTAAAAAAAAAAAGATTCATTTTGCTTAGCTTAGTCTGTAACTTGAAAACTATGTACCGTATGGCCCTATAAACTGTGTTGGGATGAAAGCTAGCCACTTTGAGCAATGTGGGAAGTGCTGGGGCAGTTTGGGACAACAGGGCCAAAATGTCACTTTCACAGTCCCAAAGTGCCATTTTCACAGTAAAAAGGCCTGGTTCACTTTTGCTTAGCTTAGTCTGTAACTTGAAAACTATGTACCGTATGGCCCTATAAACTGTGTTGGGATGAAAGCTAGCCACTTTGAGCAATGTGGGAAGTGCTGGGGCAGTTTGGGACAACAGGGCCAAAATGTCACTTTCACAGTCCCAAAGTGCCGTTTTCACAGTAAAAAGGCCTGGTTCACTTTTGCTTAGCTTAGTCTGTAACTTGAAAACTATGTACCGTATGGCCCTATAAACTGTGTTGGGATGAAAGCTAGCCACTTTGAGCAATGTGGGAAGTGCTGGGGCAGTTTGGGACAACAGGGCCAAAACCCTAACCCTAACCCTAATCCTTTCACAGTCCCAAAGTGCCATTTTCACAGTAAAAAAAAAAAGATTCATTTTGCTTAGCTTAGTCTGTAACTTGAAAACTATGTACCGTATGGCCCTATAAACTGTGTTGGGATGAAAGCTAGCCACTTTGAGCAATGTGGGAAGTGCTGGGGCAGTTTGGGACAACAGGGCCAAAATGTCACTTTCACAGTCCCAAAGTGCCATTTTCACAGTAAAAAGGCCTGGTTCACTTTTGCTTAGCTTAGTCTGTAACTTGAAAACTATGTACCGTATGGCCCTATAAACTGTGTTGGGATGAAAGCTAGCCACTTTGAGCAATGTGGGAAGTGCTGGGGCAGTTTGGGACAACAGGGCCAAAACCCTAACCCTAACCCTAACCCTTTCACAGTCCCAAAGTGCCATTTTCACAGTAAAAAAAAAAAGATTAATTTTGCTTAGCTTAGTCTGTAACTTGAAAACTATGTACCGTATGGCCCTATAAACTGTGTTGGGATGAAAGCTAGCCACTTTGAGCAATGTGGGAAGTGCTGGGGCAGTTTGGGACAACAGGGCCAAAATGTCACTTTCACAGTCCCAAAGTGCCATTTTCACAGTAAAAAGGCCTGGTTCACTTTTGCTTAGCTTAGTCTGTAACTTGAAAACTATGTACCGTATGGCCCTATAAACTGTGTTGGGATGAAAGCTAGCCACTTTGAGCAATGTGGGAAGTGCTGGGGCAGTTTGGGACAACAGGGCCAAAACCCTAACCCTAACCCCAACCCTTTCACAGTCCCAAAGTGCCATTTTCACAGTAAAAAAAAAAGATTCATTTTGCTTAGCTTAGTCTGTAACTTGAAAACTATGTACCGTATGGCCCTATAAACTGTGTTGGGATGAAAGCTAGCCACTTTGAGCAATGTGGGAAGTGCTGGGGCAGTTTGGGACAACAGGGCCAAAATGTCACTTTCACAGTCCCAAAGTGCCATTTTCACAGTAAAAAGGCCTGGTTCACTTTTGCTTAGCTTAGTCTGTAACTTGAAAACTATGTACCGTATGGCCCTATAAACTGTGTTGGGATGAAAGCTAGCCACTTTGAGCAATGTGGGAAGTGCTGGGGCAGTTTGGGACAACAGGGCCAAAACCCTAACCCTAACCCTAACCCTTTCACAGTCCCAAAGTGCCATTTTCACAGTAAAAAAAAAAAGATTCATTTTGCTTAGCTTAGTCTGTAACTTGAAAACTATGTACCGTATGGCCCTATAAACTGTGTTGGGATGAAAGCTAGCCACTTTGAGCAATGTGGGAAGTGCTGGGGCAGTTTGGGACAACAGGGCCAAAACCCTAACCCTAACCCTAACCCTTTCACAGTCCCAAAGTGCCATTTTCACAGTAAAAAAAAAAAGATTCATTTTGCTTAGCTTAGTCTGTAACTTGAAAACTATGTACCGTATGGCCCTATAAACTGTGTTGGGATGAAAGCTAGCCACTTTGAGCAATGTGGGAAGTGCTGGGGCAGTTTGGGACAACAGGGCCAAAACCCTAACCCTAACCCCAACCCTTTCACAGTCCCAAAGTGCCATTTTCACAGTAAAAAAAAAAAGATTCATTTTGCTTAGCTTAGTCTGTAACTTGAAAACTATGTACCGTATGGCCCTATAAACTGTGTTGGGATGAAAGCTAGCCACTTTGAGCAATGTGGGAAGTGCTGGGGCAGTTTGGGACAACAGGGCCAAAATGTCACTTTCACAGTCCCAAAGTGCCATTTTCACAGTAAAAAGGCCTGGTTCACTTTTGCTTAGCTTAGTCTGTAACTTGAAAACTATGTACCGTATGGCCCTATAAACTGTGTTGGGATGAAAGCTAGCCACTTTGAGCAATGTGGGAAGTGCTGGGGCAGTTTGGGACAACAGGGCCAAAACCCTAACCCTAACCCTAACCCTTTCACAGTCCCAAAGTGCCATTTTCACAGTAAAAAAAAAAAGATTCATTTTGCTTAGCTTAGTCTGTAACTTGAAAACTATGTACCGTATGGCCCTATAAACTGTGTTGGGATGAAAGCTAGCCACTTTGAGCAATGTGGGAAGTGCTGGGGCAGTTTGGGACAACAGGGCCAAAATGTCACTTTCACAGTCCCAAAGTGCCATTTTCACAGTAAAAAGGCCTGGTTCACTTTTGCTTAGCTTAGTCTGTAACTTGAAAACTATGTACCGTATGGCCCTATAAACTGTGTTGGGATGAAAGCTAGCCACTTTGAGCAATGTGGGAAGTGCTGGGGCAGTTTGGGACAACAGGGCCAAAATGTCACTTTCACAGTCCCAAAGTGCCGTTTTCACAGTAAAAAGGCCTGGTTCACTTTTGCTTAGCTTAGTCTGTAACTTGAAAACTATGTACCGTATGGCCCTATAAACTGTGTTGGGATGAAAGCTAGCTACTTTGAGCAATGTGGGAAGTGCTGGGGCAGTTTGGGACAACAGGGCCAAAATGTCACTTTCACAGTCCCAAAGTGCCATTTTCACAGTAAAAAGGCCTGGTTCACTTTTGCTTAGCTTAGTCTGTAACTTGAAAACTATGTACCGTATGGCCCTATAAACTGTGTTGGGATGAAAGCTAGCCACTTTGAGCAATGTGGGAAGTGCTGGGGCAGTTTGGGACAACAGGGCCAAAATGTCACTTTCACAGTCCCAAAGTGCCGTTTTCACAGTAAAAAGGCCTGGTTCACTTTTGCTTAGCTTAGTCTGTAACTTGAAAACTATGTACCGTATGGCCCTATAAACTGTGTTGGGATGAAAGCTAGCCACTTTGAGCAATGTGGGAAGTGCTGGGGCAGTTTGGGACAACAGGGCCAAAACCCTAACCCTAACCCTAACCCTTTCACAGTCCCAAAGTGCCATTTTCACAGTAAAAAAAAAAAGATTCATTTTGCTTAGCTTAGTCTGTAACTTGAAAACTATGTACCGTATGGCCCTATAAACTGTGTTGGGATGAAAGCTAGCCACTTTGAGCAATGTGGGAAGTGCAGGGGCAGTTTGGGACAACAGGGCCAAAATGTCACTTTCACAGTCCCAAAGTGCCATTTTCACAGTAAAAAGGCCTGGTTCACTTTTGCTTAGCTTAGTCTGTAACTTGAAAACTATGTACCGTATGGCCCTATAAACTGTGTTGGGATGAAAGCTAGCCACTTTGAGCAATGTGGGAAGTGCTGGGGCAGTTTGGGACAACAGGGCCAAAACCCTAACCCTAACCCTAACCCTTTCACAGTCCCAAAGTGCCATTTTCACAGTAAAAAAAAAAAGATTCATTTTGCTTAGCTTAGTCTGTAACTTGAAAACTATGTACCGTATGGCCCTATAAACTGTGTTGGGATGAAAGCTAGCCACTTTGAGCAATGTGGGAAGTGCTGGGGCAGTTTGGGACAACAGGGCCAAAACCCTAACCCTAACCCCAACCCTTTCACAGTCCCAAAGTGCCATTTTCACAGTAAAAAAAAAAAGATTCATTTTGCTTAGCTTAGTCTGTAACTTGAAAACTATGTACCGTATGGCCCTATAAACTGTGTTGGGATGAAAGCTAGCCACTTTGAGCAATGTGGGAAGTGCTGGGGCAGTTTGGGACAACAGGGCCAAAATGTCACTTTCACAGTCCCAAAGTGCCATTTTCACAGTAAAAAGGCCTGGTTCACTTTTGCTTAGCTTAGTCTGTAACTTGAAAACTATGTACCGTATGGCCCTATAAACTGTGTTGGGATGAAAGCTAGCCACTTTGAGCAATGTGGGAAGTGCTGGGGCAGTTTGGGACAACAGGGCCAAAACCCTAACCCTAACCCTAACCCTTTCACAGTCCCAAAGTGCCATTTTCACAGTAAAAAAAAAAGATTCATTTTGCTTAGCTTAGTCTGTAACTTGAAAACTATGTACCGTATGGCCCTATAAACTGTGTTGGGATGAAAGCTAGCCACTTTGAGCAATGTGGGAAGTGCTGGGGCAGTTTGGGACAACAGGGCCAAAATGTCACTTTCACAGTCCCAAAGTGCCATTTTCACAGTAAAAAGGCCTGGTTCACTTTTGCTTAGCTTAGTCTGTAACTTGAAAACTATGTACCGTATGGCCCTATAAACTGTGTTGGGATGAAAGCTAGCCACTTTGAGCAATGTGGGAAGTGCTGGGGCAGTTTGGGACAACAGGGCCAAAACCCTAACCCTAACCCTAACCCTTTCACAGTCCCAAAGTGCCATTTTCACAGTAAAAAAAAAAAGATTAATTTTGCTTAGCTTAGTCTGTAACTTGAAAACTATGTACCGTATGGCCCTATAAACTGTGTTGGGATGAAAGCTAGCCACTTTGAGCAATGTGGGAAGTGCTGGGGCAGTTTGGGACAACAGGGCCAAAACCCTAACCCTAACCCCAACCCTTTCACAGTCCCAAAGTGCCATTTTCACAGTAAAAAAAAAAAGATTCATTTTGCTTAGCTTAGTCTGTAACTTGAAAACTATGTACCGTATGGCCCTATAAACTGTGTTGGGATGAAAGCTAGCCACTTTGAGCAATGTGGGAAGTGCTGGGGCAGTTTGGGACAACAGGGCCAAAATGTCACTTTCACAGTCCCAAAGTGCCATTTTCACAGTAAAAAGGCCTGGTTCACTTTTGCTTAGCTTAGTCTGTAACTTGAAAACTATGTACCGTATGGCCCTATAAACTGTGTTGGGATGAAAGCTAGCCACTTTGAGCAATGTGGGAAGTGCTGGGGCAGTTTGGGACAACAGGGCCAAAATGTCACTTTCACAGTCCCAAAGTGCCATTTTCACAGTAAAAAGGCCTGGTTCACTTTTGCTTAGCTTAGTCTGTAACTTGAAAACTATGTACCGTATGGCCCTATAAACTGTGTTGGGATGAAAGCTAGCCACTTTGAGCAATGTGGGAAGTGCTGGGGCAGTTTGGGACAACAGGGCCAAAATGTCACTTTCACAGTCCCAAAGTGCCATTTTCACAGTAAAAAGGCCTTGTTCACTTTTGCTTAGCTTAGTCTGTAACTTGAAAACTATGTACCGTATGGCCCTATAAACTGTGTTGGGATGAAAGCTAGCCACTTTGAGCAATGTGGGAAGTGCTGGGGCAGTTTGGGACAACAGGGCCAAAACCCTAACCCTAACCCCAACCCTTTCACAGTCCCAAAGTGCCATTTTCACAGTAAAAAAAAAAAGATTAATTTGCTTAGCTTAGTCTGTAACTTGAAAACTATGTACCGTATGGCCCTATAAACTGTGTTGGGATGAAAGCTAGCCACTTTGAGCAATGTGGGAAGTGCTGGGGCAGTTTGGGACAACAGGGCCAAAATGTCACTTTCACAGTCCCAAAGTGCCATTTTCACAGTAAAAAGGCCTGGTTCACTTTTGCTTAGCTTAGTCTGTAACTTGAAAACTATGTACCGTATGGCCCTATAAACTGTGTTGGGATGAAAGCTAGCCACTTTGAGCAATGTGGGAAGTGCTGGGGCAGTTTGGGACAACAGGGCCAAAACCCTAACCCTAACCCTTTCACAGTCCCAAAGTGCCATTTTCACAGTAAAAAAAAAAAGATTCATTTTGCTTAGCTTAGTCTGTAACTTGAAAACTATGTACCGTATGGCCCTATAAACTGTGTTGGGATGAAAGCTAGCCACTTTGAGCAATGTGGGAAGTGCTGGGGCAGTTTGGGACAACAGGGCCAAAATGTCACTTTCACAGTCCCAAAGTGCCATTTTCACAGTAAAAAGGCCTGGTTCACTTTTGCTTAGCTTAGTCTGTAACTTGAAAACTATGTACCGTATGGCCCTATAAACTGTGTTGGGATGAAAGCTAGCCACTTTGAGCAATGTGGGAAGTGCTGGGGCAGTTTGGGACAACAGGGCCAAAACCCTAACCCTAACCCTAACCCTTTCACAGTCCCAAAGTGCCATTTTCACAGTAAAAAAAAAAAGATTCATTTTGCTTAGCTTAGTCTGTAACTTGAAAACTATGTACCGTATGGCCCTATAAACTGTGTTGGGATGAAAGCTAGCCACTTTGAGCAATGTGGGAAGTGCTGGGGCAGTTTGGGACAACAGGGCCAAAATGTCACTTTCACAGTCCCAAAGTGCCATTTTCACAGTAAAAAGGCCTGGTTCACTTTTGCTTAGCTTAGTCTGTAACTTGAAAACTATGTACCGTATGGCCCTATAAACTGTGTTGGGATGAAAGCTAGCCACTTTGAGCAATGTGGGAAGTGCTGGGGCAGTTTGGGACAACAGGGCCAAAACCCTAACCCTAACCCTAACCCTTTCACAGTCCCAAAGTGCCATTTTCACAGTAAAAAAAAAAAGATTAATTTTGCTTAGCTTAGTCTGTAACTTGAAAACTATGTACCGTATGGCCCTATAAACTGTGTTGGGATGAAAGCTAGCCACTTTGAGCAATGTGGGAAGTGCTGGGGCAGTTTGGGACAACAGGGCCAAAATGTCACTTTCACAGTCCCAAAGTGCCATTTTCACAGTAAAAAGGCCTGGTTCACTTTTGCTTAGCTTAGTCTGTAACTTGAAAACTATGTACCGTATGGCCCTATAAACTGTGTTGGGATGAAAGCTAGCCACTTTGAGCAATGTGGGAAGTGCTGGGGCAGTTTGGGACAACAGGGCCAAAATGTCACTTTCACAGTCCCAAAGTGCCGTTTTCACAGTAAAAAGGCCTGGTTCACTTTTGCTTAGCTTAGTCTGTAACTTGAAAACTATGTACCGTATGGCCCTATAAACTGTGTTGGGATGAAAGCTAGCCACTTTGAGCAATGTGGGAAGTGCTGGGGCAGTTTGGGACAACAGGGCCAAAATGTCACTTTCACAGTCCCAAAGTGCCATTTTCACAGTAAAAAGGCCTGGTTCACTTTTGCTTAGCTTAGTCTGTAACTTGAAAACTATGTACCGTATGGCCCTATAAACTGTGTTGGGATGAAAGCTAGCCACTTTGAGCAATGTGGGAAGTGCTGGGGCAGTTTGGGACAACAGGGCCAAAATGTCACTTTCACAGTCCCAAAGTGCCGTTTTCACAGTAAAAAGGCCTGGTTCACTTTTGCTTAGCTTAGTCTGTAACTTGAAAACTATGTACCGTATGGCCCTATAAACTGTGTTGGGATGAAAGCTAGCCACTTTGAGCAATGTGGGAAGTGCTGGGGCAGTTTGGGACAACAGGGCCAAAATGTCACTTTCACAGTCCCAAAGTGCCGTTTTCACAGTAAAAAGGCCTGGTTCACTTTTGCTTAGCTTAGTCTGTAACTTGAAAACTATGTACCGTATGGCCCTATAAACTGTGTTGGGATGAAAGCTAGCCACTTTGAGCAATGTGGGAAGTGCTGGGGCAGTTTGGGACAACAGGGCCAAAATGTCACTTTCACAGTCCCAAAGTGCCATTTTCACAGTAAAAAGGCCTGGTTCACTTTTGCTTAGCTTAGTCTGTAACTTGAAAACTATGTACCGTATGGCCCTATAAACTGTGTTGGGATGAAAGCTAGCCACTTTGAGCAATGTGGGAAGTGCTGGGGCAGTTTGGGACAACAGGGCCAAAATGTCACTTTCACAGTCCCAAAGTGCCGTTTTCACAGTAAAAAGGCCTGGTTCACTTTTGCTTAGCTTAGTCTGTAACTTGAAAACTATGTACCGTATGGCCCTATAAACTGTGTTGGGATGAAAGCTAGCCACTTTGAGCAATGTGGGAAGTGCTGGGGCAGTTTGGGACAACAGGGCCAAAACCCTAACCCTAACCCTAACCCTTTCACAGTCCCAAAGTGCCATTTTCACAGTAAAAAAAAAAAGATTCATTTTGCTTAGCTTAGTCTGTAACTTGAAAACTATGTACCGTATGGCCCTATAAACTGTGTTGGGATGAAAGCTAGCCACTTTGAGCAATGTGGGAAGTGCTGGGGCAGTTTGGGACAACAGGGCCAAAATGTCACTTTCACAGTCCCAAAGTGCCATTTTCACAGTAAAAAGGCCTGGTTCACTTTTGCTTAGCTTAGTCTGTAACTTGAAAACTATGTACCGTATGGCCCTATAAACTGTGTTGGGATGAAAGCTAGCCACTTTGAGCAATGTGGGAAGTGCTGGGGCAGTTTGGGACAACAGGGCCAAAATGTCACTTTCACAGTCCCAAAGTGCCATTTTCACAGTAAAAAGGCCTGGTTCACTTTTGCTTAGCTTAGTCTGTAACTTGAAAACTATGTACCGTATGGCCCTATAAACTGTGTTGGGATGAAAGCTAGCCACTTTGAGCAATGTGGGAAGTGCTGGGGCAGTTTGGGACAACAGGGCCAAAACCCTAACCCTAACCCTTTCACAGTCCCAAAGTGCCATTTTCACAGTAAAAAAAAAAAGATTCATTTTGCTTAGCTTAGTCTGTAACTTGAAAACTATGTACCGTATGGCCCTATAAACTGTGTTGGGATGAAAGCTAGCCACTTTGAGCAATGTGGGAAGTGCTGGGGCAGTTTGGGACAACAGGGCCAAAATGTCACTTTCACAGTCCCAAAGTGCCATTTTCACAGTAAAAAGGCCTGGTTCACTTTTGCTTAGCTTAGTCTGTAACTTGAAAACTATGTACCGTATGGCCCTATAAACTGTGTTGGGATGAAAGCTAGCCACTTTGAGCAATGTGGGAAGTGCTGGGGCAGTTTGGGACAACAGGGCCAAAACCCTAACCCTAACCCTAACCCTTTCACAGTCCCAAAGTGCCATTTTCACAGTAAAAAAAAAAAGATTAATTTTGCTTAGCTTAGTCTGTAACTTGAAAACTATGTACCGTATGGCCCTATAAACTGTGTTGGGATGAAAGCTAGCCACTTTGAGCAATGTGGGAAGTGCTGGGGCAGTTTGGGACAACAGGGCCAAAACCCTAACCCTAACCCCAACCCTTTCACAGTCCCAAAGTGCCATTTTCACAGTAAAAAAAAAAAGATTCATTTTGCTTAGCTTAGTCTGTAACTTGAAAACTATGTACCGTATGGCCCTATAAACTGTGTTGGGATGAAAGCTAGCCACTTTGAGCAATGTGGGAAGTGCTGGGGCAGTTTGGGACAACAGGGCCAAAATGTCACTTTCACAGTCCCAAAGTGCCATTTTCACAGTAAAAAGGCCTGGTTCACTTTTGCTTAGCTTAGTCTGTAACTTGAAAACTATGTACCGTATGGCCCTATAAACTGTGTTGGGATGAAAGCTAGCCACTTTGAGCAATGTGGGAAGTGCTGGGGCAGTTTGGGACAACAGGGCCAAAATGTCACTTTCACAGTCCCAAAGTGCCATTTTCACAGTAAAAAGGCCTTGTTCACTTTTGCTTAGCTTAGTCTGTAACTTGAAAACTATGTACCGTATGGCCCTATAAACTGTGTTGGGATGAAAGCTAGCCACTTTGAGCAATGTGGGAAGTGCTGGGGCAGTTTGGGACAACAGGGCCAAAACCCTAACCCTAACCCCAACCCTTTCACAGTCCCAAAGTGCCATTTTCACAGTAAAAAAAAAAAGATTCATTTTGCTTAGCTTAGTCTGTAACTTGAAAACTATGTACCGTATGGCCCTATAAACTGTGTTGGGATGAAAGCTAGCCACTTTGAGCAATGTGGGAAGTGCTGGGGCAGTTTGGGACAACAGGGCCAAAATGTCACTTTCACAGTCCCAAAGTGCCATTTTCACAGTAAAAAGGCCTGGTTCACTTTTGCTTAGCTTAGTCTGTAACTTGAAAACTATGTACCGTATGGCCCTATAAACTGTGTTGGGATGAAAGCTAGCCACTTTGAGCAATGTGGGAAGTGCTGGGGCAGTTTGGGACAACAGGGCCAAAACCCTAACCCTAACCCTTTCACAGTCCCAAAGTGCCATTTTCACAGTAAAAAAAAAAAGATTCATTTTGCTTAGCTTAGTCTGTAACTTGAAAACTATGTACCGTATGGCCCTATAAACTGTGTTGGGATGAAAGCTAGCCACTTTGAGCAATGTGGGAAGTGCTGGGGCAGTTTGGGACAACAGGGCCAAAATGTCACTTTCACAGTCCCAAAGTGCCATTTTCACAGTAAAAAGGCCTGGTTCACTTTTGCTTAGCTTAGTCTGTAACTTGAAAACTATGTACCGTATGGCCCTATAAACTGTGTTGGGATGAAAGCTAGCCACTTTGAGAAATGTGGGAAGTGCTGGGGCAGTTTGGGACAACAGGGCCAAAATGTCACTTTCACAGTCCCAAAGTGCCATTTTCACAGTAAAAAGGCCTGGTTCACTTTTGCTTAGCTTAGTCTGTAACTTGACAACTATGTACGGTATGGCCCTATAAACTTTGTTGGGATGAAAGCTAGCCACTTTGAGCAATGTGGGAAGTGCTGGGGCAGTTTGGGACAACAGGGCCAAAATGTCACTTTCACAGTCCCAAAGTGCCATTTTCACAGTAAAAAGGCCTGGTTCACTTTTGCTTAGCTTAGTCTGTAACTTGAAAACTATGTACCGTATGGCCCTATAAACTGTGTTGGGATGAAAGCTAGCCACTTTGAGCAATGTGGGAAGTGCTGGGGCAGTTTGGGACAACAGGGCCAAAATGTCACTTTCACAGTCCCAAAGTGCCGTTTTCACAGTAAAAAGGCCTGGTTCACTTTTGCTTAGCTTAGTCTGTAACTTGAAAACTATGTACCGTATGGCCCTATAAACTGTGTTGGGATGAAAGCTAGCCACTTTGAGCAATGTGGGAAGTGCTGGGGCAGTTTGGGACAACAGGGCCAAAACCCTAACCCTAACCCTAACCCTTTCACAGTCCCAAAGTGCCATTTTCACAGTAAAAAAAAAAGATTCATTTTGCTTAGCTTAGTCTGTAACTTGAAAACTATGTACCGTATGGCCCTATAAACTGTGTTGGGATGAAAGCTAGCCACTTTGAGCAATGTGGGAAGTGCTGGGGCAGTTTGGGACAACAGGGCCAAAATGTCACTTTCACAGTCCCAAAGTGCCATTTTCACAGTAAAAAGGCCTGGTTCACTTTTGCTTAGCTTAGTCTGTAACTTGAAAACTATGTACCGTATGGCCCTATAAACTGTGTTGGGATGAAAGCTAGCCACTTTGAGCAATGTGGGAAGTGCTGGGGCAGTTTGGGACAACAGGGCAAAAACCCTAACCCTAACCCTAACCCTTTCACAGTCCCAAAGTGCCATTTTCACAGTAAAAAAAAAAAGATTCATTTTGCTTAGCTTAGTCTGTAACTTGAAAACTATGTACCGTATGGCCCTATAAACTGTGTTGGGATGAAAGCTAGCCACTTTGAGCAATGTGGGAAGTGCTGGGGCAGTTTGGGACAACAGGGCCAAAACCCTAACCCTAACCCTAACCCTTTCACAGTCCCAAAGTGCCATTTTCACAGTAAAAAAAAAAAGATTCATTTTGCTTAGCTTAGTCTGTAACTTGAAAACTATGTACCGTATGGCCCTATAAACTGTGTTGGGATGAAAGCTAGCCACTTTGAGCAATGTGGGAAGTGCTGGGGCAGTTTGGGACAACAGGGCCAAAATGTCACTTTCACAGTCCCAAAGTGCCATTTTCACAGTAAAAAGGCCTGGTTCACTTTTGCTTAGCTTAGTCTGTAACTTGAAAACTATGTACCGTATGGCCCTATAAACTGTGTTGGGATGAAAGCTAGCCACTTTGAGCAATGTGGGAAGTGCTGGGGCAGTTTGGGACAACAGGGCCAAAATGTCACTTTCACAGTCCCAAAGTGCCATTTTCACAGTAAAAAGGCCTGGTTCACTTTTGCTTAGCTTAGTCTGTAACTTGAAAACTATGTACCGTATGGCCCTATAAACTGTGTTGGGATGAAAGCTAGCCACTTTGAGCAATGTGGGAAGTGCTGGGGCAGTTTGGGACAACAGGGCCAAAACCCTAACCCTAACCCTAACCCTTTCACAGTCCCAAAGTGCCATTTTCACAGTAAAAAAAAAAAGATTAATTTTGCTTAGCTTAGTCTGTAACTTGAAAACTATGTACCGTATGGCCCTATAAACTGTGTTGGGATGAAAGCTAGCCACTTTGAGCAATGTGGGAAGTGCTGGGGCAGTTTGGGACAACAGGGCCAAAATGTCACTTTCACAGTCCCAAAGTGCCATTTTCACAGTAAAAAGGCCTGGTTCACTTTTGCTTAGCTTAGTCTGTAACTTGAAAACTATGTACCGTATGGCCCTATAAACTGTGTTGGGATGAAAGCTAGCCACTTTGAGCAATGTGGGAAGTGCTGGGGCAGTTTGGGACAACAGGGCCAAAATGTCACTTTCACAGTCCCAAAGTGCCATTTTCACAGTAAAAAGGCCTGGTTCACTTTTGCTTAGCTTAGTCTGTAACTTGAAAACTATGTACCGTATGGCCCTATAAACTGTGTTGGGATGAAAGCTAGCCACTTTGAGCAATGTGGGAAGTGCTGGGGCAGTTTGGGACAACAGGGCAAAAACCCTAACCCTAACCCTAACCCTTTCACAGTCCCAAAGTGCCATTTTCACAGTAAAAAAAAAAAGATTCATTTTGCTTAGCTTAGTCTGTAACTTGAAAACTATGTACCGTATGGCCCTATAAACTGTGTTGGGATGAAAGCTAGCCACTTTGAGCAATGTGGGAAGTGCTGGGGCAGTTTGGGACAACAGGGCCAAAATGTCACTTTCACAGTCCCAAAGTGCCATTTTCACAGTAAAAAGGCCTGGTTCACTTTTGCTTAGCTTAGTCTGTAACTTGAAAACTATGTACCGTATGGCCCTATAAACTGTGTTGGGATGAAAGCTAGCCACTTTGAGCAATGTGGGAAGTGCTGGGGCAGTTTGGGACAACAGGGCGAAAATGTCACTTTCACAGTCCCAAAGTGCCGTTTTCACAGTAAAAAGGCCTGGTTCACTTTTGCTTAGCTTAGTCTGTAACTTGAAAACTATGTACCGTATGGCCCTATAAACTGTGTTGGGATGAAAGCTAGCCACTTTGAGCAATGTGGGAAGTGCTGGGGCAGTTTGGGACAACAGGGCCAAAACCCTAACCCTAACCCTAACCCTTTCACAGTCCCAAAGTGCCATTTTCACAGTAAAAAAAAAAAGATTCATTTTGCTTAGCTTAGTCTGTAACTTGAAAACTATGTACCGTATGGCCCTATAAACTGTGTTGGGATGAAAGCTAGCCACTTTGAGCAATGTGGGAAGTGCTGGGGCAGTTTGGGACAACAGGGCCAAAACCCTAACCCTAACCCTAACCCTTTCACAGTCCCAAAGTGCCATTTTCACAGTAAAAAAAAAAAGATTAATTTTGCTTAGCTTAGTCTGTAACTTGAAAACTATGTACCGTATGGCCCTATAAATTGTGTTGGGATGAAAGCTAGCCACTTTGAGCAATGTGGGAAGTGCTGGGGCAGTTTGGGACAACAGGGCCAAAACCCTAACCCTAACCCTAACCCTTTCACAGTCCCAAAGTGCCATTTTCACAGTAAAAAAAAAAAGATTCATTTTGCTTAGCTTAGTCTGTAACTTGAAAACTATGTACCGTATGGCCCTATAAACTGTGTTGGGATGAAAGCTAGCCACTTTGAGCAATGTGGGAAGTGCTGGGGCAGTTTGGGACAACAGGGCCAAAATGTCACTTTCACAGTCCCAAAGTGCCATTTTCACAGTAAAAAGGCCTGGTTCACTTTTGCTTAGCTTAGTCTGTAACTTGAAAACTATGTACCGTATGGCCCTATAAACTGTGTTGGGATGAAAGCTAGCCACTTTGAGCAATGTGGGAAGTGCTGGGGCAGTTTGGGACAACAGGGCCAAAATGTCACTTTCACAGTCCCAAAGTGCCATTTTCACAGTAAAAAGGCCTGGTTCACTTTTGCTTAGCTTAGTCTGTAACTTGAAAACTATGTACCGTATGGCCCTATAAACTGTGTTGGGATGAAAGCTAGCCACTTTGAGCAATGTGGGAAGTGCTGGGGCAGTTTGGGACAACAGGGCCAAAACCCTAACCCTAACCCTAACCCTTTCACAGTCCCAAAGTGCCATTTTCACAGTAAAAAAAAAAAGATTAATTTTGCTTAGCTTAGTCTGTAACTTGAAAACTATGTACCGTATGGCCCTATAAACTGTGTTGGGATGAAAGCTAGCCACTTTGAGCAATGTGGGAAGTGCTGGGGCAGTTTGGGACAACAGGGCCAAAATGTCACTTTCACAGTCCCAAAGTGCCATTTTCACAGTAAAAAGGCCTGGTTCACTTTTAATTAGCTTAGTCTGTAACTTGAAAACTATGTACCGTATGGCCCTATAAACTGTGTTGGGATGAAAGCTAGCCACTTTGAGCAATGTGGGAAGTGCTGGGGCAGTTTGGGACAACAGGGCCAAAATGTCACTTTCACAGTCCCAAAGTGCCATTTTCACAGTAAAAAGGCCTGGTTCACTTTTGCTTAGCTTAGTCTGTAACTTGAAAACTATGTACCGTATGGCCCTATAAACTGTGTTGGGATGAAAGCTAGCCACTTTGAGCAATGTGGGAAGTGCTGGGGCAGTTTGGGACAACAGGGCAAAAACCCTAACCCTAACCCTAACCCTTTCACAGTCCCAAAGTGCCATTTTCACAGTAAAAAAAAAAAGATTCATTTTGCTTAGCTTAGTCTGTAACTTGAAAACTATGTACCGTATGGCCCTATAAACTGTGTTGGGATGAAAGCTAGCCACTTTGAGCAATGTGGGAAGTGCTGGGGCAGTTTGGGACAACAGGGCCAAAACCCTAACCCTAACCCTAACCCTTTCACAGTCCCAAAGTGCCATTTTCACAGTAAAAAAAAAAAGATTCATTTTGCTTAGCTTAGTCTGTAACTTGAAAACTATGTACCGTATGGCCCTATAAACTGTGTTGGGATGAAAGCTAGCCACTTTGAGCAATGTGGGAAGTGCTGGGGCAGTTTGGGACAACAGGGCCAAAACCCTAACCCTAACCCTAACCCTTTCACAGTCCCAAAGTGCCATTTTCACAGTAAAAAAAAAAAGATTAATTTTGCTTAGCTTAGTCTGTAACTTGAAAACTATGTACCGTATGGCCCTATAAATTGTGTTGGGATGAAAGCTAGCCACTTTGAGCAATGTGGGAAGTGCTGGGGCAGTTTGGGACAACAGGGCCAAAATGTCACTTTCACAGTCCCAAAGTGCCATTTTCACAGTAAAAAGGCCTGGTTCACTTTTGCTTAGCTTAGTCTGTAACTTGAAAACTATGTACCGTATGGCCCTATAAACTGTGTTGGGATGAAAGCTAGCCACTTTGAGCAATGTGGGAAGTGCTGGGGCAGTTTGGGACAACAGGGCCAAAATGTCACTTTCACAGTCCCAAAGTGCCATTTTCACAGTAAAAAGGCCTGGTTCACTTTTGCTTAGCTTAGTCTGTAACTTGAAAACTATGTACCGTATGGCCCTATAAACTGTGTTGGGATGAAAGCTAGCCACTTTGAGCAATGTGGGAAGTGCTGGGGCAGTTTGGGACAACAGGGCCAAAATGTCACTTTCACAGTCCCAAAGTGCCGTTTTCACAGTAAAAAGGCCTGGTTCACTTTTGCTTAGCTTAGTCTGTAACTTGAAAACTATGTACCGTATGGCCCTATAAACTGTGTTGGGATGAAAGCTAGCCACTTTGAGCAATGTGGGAAGTGCTGGGGCAGTTTGGGACAACAGGGCCAAAATGTCACTTTCACAGTCCCAAAGTGCCGTTTTCACAGTAAAAAAAAAAAGATTCATTTTGCTTAGCTTAGTCTGTAACTTGAAAACTATGTACCGTATGGCCCTATAAACTGTGTTGGGATGAAAGCTAGCCACTTTGAGCAATGTGGGAAGTGCTGGGGCAGTTTGGGACAACAGGGCCAAAATGTCACTTTCACAGTCCCAAAGTGCCATTTTCACAGTAAAAAGGCCTGGTTCACTTTTGCTTAGCTTAGTCTGTAACTTGAAAACTATGTACCGTATGGCCCTATAAACTGTGTTGGGATGAAAGCTAGCCACTTTGAGCAATGTGGGAAGTGCTGGGGCAGTTTGGGACAACAGGGCGAAAATGTCACTTTCACAGTCCCAAAGTGCCGTTTTCACAGTAAAAAGGCCTGGTTCACTTTTGCTTAGCTTAGTCTGTAACTTGAAAACTATGTACCGTATGGCCCTATAAACTGTGTTGGGATGAAAGCTAGCCACTTTGAGCAATGTGGGAAGTGCTGGGGCAGTTTGGGACAACAGGGCCAAAACCCTAACCCTAACCCTAACCCTTTCACAGTCCCAAAGTGCCATTTTCACAGTAAAAAAAAAAAGATTCATTTTGCTTAGCTTAGTCTGTAACTTGAAAACTATGTACCGTATGGCCCTATAAACTGTGTTGGGATGAAAGCTAGCCACTTTGAGCAATGTGGGAAGTGCTGGGGCAGTTTGGGACAACAGGGCCAAAACCCTAACCCTAACCCTAACCCTTTCACAGTCCCAAAGTGCCATTTTCACAGTAAAAAAAAAAATATTAATTTTGCTTAGCTTAGTCTGTAACTTGAAAACTATGTACCGTATGGCCCTATAAATTGTGTTGGGATGAAAGCTAGCCACTTTGAGCAATGTGGGAAGTGCTGGGGCAGTTTGGGACAACAGGGCCAAAACCCTAACCCTAACCCTAACCCTTTCACAGTCCCAAAGTGCCATTTTCACAGTAAAAAAAAAAAGATTCATTTTGCTTAGCTTAGTCTGTAACTTGAAAACTATGTACCGTATGGCCCTATAAACTGTGTTGGGATGAAAGCTAGCCACTTTGAGCAATGTGGGAAGTGCTGGGGCAGTTTGGGACAACAGGGCCAAAATGTCACTTTCACAGTCCCAAAGTGCCATTTTCACAGTAAAAAGGCCTGGTTCACTTTTGCTTAGCTTAGTCTGTAACTTGAAAACTATGTACCGTATGGCCCTATAAACTGTGTTGGGATGAAAGCTAGCCACTTTGAGCAATGTGGGAAGTGCTGGGGCAGTTTGGGACAACAGGGCCAAAATGTCACTTTCACAGTCCCAAAGTGCCATTTTCACAGTAAAAAGGCCTGGTTCACTTTTGCTTAGCTTAGTCTGTAACTTGAAAACTATGTACCGTATGGCCCTATAAACTGTGTTGGGATGAAAGCTAGCCACTTTGAGCAATGTGGGAAGTGCTGGGGCAGTTTGGGACAACAGGGCCAAAACCCTAACCCTAACCCTAACCCTTTCACAGTCCCAAAGTGCCATTTTCACAGTAAAAAAAAAAAGATTAATTTTGCTTAGCTTAGTCTGTAACTTGAAAACTATGTACCGTATGGCCCTATAAACTGTGTTGGGATGAAAGCTAGCCACTTTGAGCAATGTGGGAAGTGCTGGGGCAGTTTGGGACAACAGGGCCAAAATGTCACTTTCACAGTCCCAAAGTGCCATTTTCACAGTAAAAAGGCCTGGTTCACTTTTGCTTAGCTTAGTCTGTAACTTGAAAACTATGTACCGTATGGCCCTATAAACTGTGTTGGGATGAAAGCTAGCCACTTTGAGCAATGTGGGAAGTGCTGGGGCAGTTTGGGACAACAGGGCCAAAATGTCACTTTCACAGTCCCAAAGTGCCATTTTCACAGTAAAAAGGCCTGGTTCACTTTTGCTTAGCTTAGTCTGTAACTTGAAAACTATGTACCGTATGGCCCTATAAACTGTGTTGGGATGAAAGCTAGCCACTTTGAGCAATGTGGGAAGTGCTGGGGCAGTTTGGGACAACAGGGCAAAAACCCTAACCCTAACCCTAACCCTTTCACAGTCCCAAAGTGCCATTTTCACAGTAAAAAAAAAAAGATTCATTTTGCTTAGCTTAGTCTGTAACTTGAAAACTATGTACCGTATGGCCCTATAAACTGTGTTGGGATGAAAGCTAGCCACTTTGAGCAATGTGGGAAGTGCTGGGGCAGTTTGGGACAACAGGGCCAAAATGTCACTTTCACAGTCCCAAAGTGCCATTTTCACAGTAAAAAGGCCTGGTTCACTTTTGCTTAGCTTAGTCTGTAACTTGAAAACTATGTACCGTATGGCCCTATAAACTGTGTTGGGATGAAAGCTAGCCACTTTGAGCAATGTGGGAAGTGCTGGGGCAGTTTGGGACAACAGGGCGAAAATGTCACTTTCACAGTCCCAAAGTGCCGTTTTCACAGTAAAAAGGCCTGGTTCACTTTTGCTTAGCTTAGTCTGTAACTTGAAAACTATGTACCGTATGGCCCTATAAACTGTGTTGGGATGAAAGCTAGCCACTTTGAGCAATGTGGGAAGTGCTGGGGCAGTTTGGGACAACAGGGCCAAAACCCTAACCCTAACCCTAACCCTTTCACAGTCCCAAAGTGCCATTTTCACAGTAAAAAAAAAAAGATTCATTTTGCTTAGCTTAGTCTGTAACTTGAAAACTATGTACCGTATGGCCCTATAAACTGTGTTGGGATGAAAGCTAGCCACTTTGAGCAATGTGGGAAGTGCTGGGGCAGTTTGGGACAACAGGGCCAAAACCCTAACCCTAACCCTAACCCTTTCACAGTCCCAAAGTGCCATTTTCACAGTAAAAAAAAAAAGATTAATTTTGCTTAGCTTAGTCTGTAACTTGAAAACTATGTACCGTATGGCCCTATAAATTGTGTTGGGATGAAAGCTAGCCACTTTGAGCAATGTGGGAAGTGCTGGGGCAGTTTGGGACAACAGGGCCAAAATGTCACTTTCACAGTCCCAAAGTGCCATTTTCACAGTAAAAAGGCCTGGTTCACTTTTGCTTAGCTTAGTCTGTAACTTGAAAACTATGTACCGTATGGCCCTATAAACTGTGTTGGGATGAAAGCTAGCCACTTTGAGCAATGTGGGAAGTGCTGGGGCAGTTTGGGACAACAGGGCCAAAATGTCACTTTCACAGTCCCAAAGTGCCGTTTTCACAGTAAAAAGGCCTGGTTCACTTTTGCTTAGCTTAGTCTGTAACTTGAAAACTATGTACCGTATGGCCCTATAAACTGTGTTGGGATGAAAGCTAGCCACTTTGAGCAATGTGGGAAGTGCTGGGGCAGTTTGGGACAACAGGGCCAAAATGTCACTTTCACAGTCCCAAAGTGCCGTTTTCACAGTAAAAAGGCCTGGTTCACTTTTGCTTAGCTTAGTCTGTAACTTGAAAACTATGTACCGTATGGCCCTATAAACTGTGTTGGGATGAAAGCTAGCCACTTTGAGCAATGTGGGAAGTGCTGGGGCAGTTTGGGACAACAGGGCCAAAATGTCACTTTCACAGTCCCAAAGTGCCATTTTCACAGTAAAAAGGCCTGGTTCACTTTTGCTTAGCTTAGTCTGTAACTTGAAAACTATGTACCGTATGGCCCTATAAACTGTGTTGGGATGAAAGCTAGCCACTTTGAGCAATGTGGGAAGTGCTGGGGCAGTTTGGGACAACAGGGCCAAAATGTCACTTTCACAGTCCCAAAGTGCCATTTTCACAGTAAAAAAAAAAAGATTCATTTTGCTTAGCTTAGTCTGTAACTTGAAAACTATGTACCGTATGGCCCTATAAACTGTGTTGGGATGAAAGCTAGCCACTTTGAGCAATGTGGGAAGTGCTGGGGCAGTTTGGGACAACAGGGCCAAAATGTCACTTTCACAGTCCCAAAGTGCCATTTTCACAGTAAAAAGGCCTGGTTCACTTTTGCTTAGCTTAGTCTGTAACTTGAAAACTATGTACCGTATGGCCCTATAAACTGTGTTGGGATGAAAGCTAGCCACTTTGAGCAATGTGGGAAGTGCTGGGGCAGTTTGGGACAACAGGGCCAAAATGTCACTTTCACAGTCCCAAAGTGCCGTTTTCACAGTAAAAAGGCCTGGTTCACTTTTGCTTAGCTTAGTCTGTAACTTGAAAACTATGTACCGTATGGCCCTATAAACAGTGTTGGGATGAAAGCTAGCCACTTTGAGCAATGTGGGAAGTGCTGGGGCAGTTTGGGACAACAGGGCCAAAACCCTAACCCTAACCCTAACCCTTTCACAGTCCCAAAGTGCCATTTTCACAGTAAAAAAAAAAGATTAATTTTGCTTAGCTTAGTCTGTAACTTGAAAACTATGTACCGTATGGCCCTATAAACTGTGTTGGGATGAAAGCTAGCCACTTTGAGCAATGTGGGAAGTGCTGGGGCAGTTTGGGACAACAGGGCCAAAATGTCACTTTCACAGTCCCAAAGTGCCGTTTTCACAGTAAAAAGGCCTGGTTCACTTTTGCTTAGCTTAGTCTGTAACTTGAAAACTATGTACCGTATGGCCCTATAAACAGTGTTGGGATGAAAGCTAGCCACTTTGAGCAATGTGGGAAGTGCTGGGGCAGTTTGGGACAACAGGGCCAAAACCCTAACCCTAACCCTAACCCTTTCACAGTCCCAAAGTGCCATTTTCACAGTAAAAAAAAAAAGATTAATTTTGCTTAGCTTAGTCTGTAACTTGAAAACTATGTACCGTATGGCCCTATAAACTGTGTTGGGATGAAAGCTAGCCACTTTGAGCAATGTGGGAAGTGCTGGGGCAGTTTGGGACAACAGGGCCAAAATGTCACTTTCACAGTCCCAAAGTGCCATTTTCACAGTAAAAAGGCCTGGTTCACTTTTGCTTAGCTTAGTCTGTAACTTGAAAACTATGTACCGTATGGCCCTATAAACTGTGTTGGGATGAAAGCTAGCCACTTTGAGCAATGTGGGAAGTGCTGGGGCAGTTTGGGACAACAGGGCCAAAATGTCACTTTCACAGTCCCAAAGTGCCGTTTTCACAGTAAAAAGGCCTGGTTCACTTTTGCTTAGCTTAGTCTGTAACTTGAAAACTATGTACCGTATGGCCCTATAAACTGTGTTGGGATGAAAGCTAGCCACTTTGAGCAATGTGGGAAGTGCTGGGGCAGTTTGGGACAACAGGGCCAAAATGTCACTTTCACAGTCCCAAAGTGCCGTTTTCACAGTAAAAAGGCCTGGTTCACTTTTGCTTAGCTTAGTCTGTAACTTGAAAACTATGTACCGTATGGCCCTATAAACTGTGTTGGGATGAAAGCTAGCCACTTTGAGCAATGTGGGAAGTGCTGGGGCAGTTTGGGACAACAGGGCCAAAATGTCACTTTCACAGTCCCAAAGTGCCATTTTCACAGTAAAAAGGCCTGGTTCACTTTTGCTTAGCTTAGTCTGTAACTTGAAAACTATGTACCGTATGGCCCTATAAACTGTGTTGGGATGAAAGCTAGCCACTTTGAGCAATGTGGGAAGTGCTGGGGCAGTTTGGGACAACAGGGCCAAAATGTCACTTTCACAGTCCCAAAGTGCCATTTTCACAGTAAAAAAAAAAAGATTCATTTTGCTTAGCTTAGTCTGTAACTTGAAAACTATGTACCGTATGGCCCTATAAACTGTGTTGGGATGAAAGCTAGCCACTTTGAGCAATGTGGGAAGTGCTGGGGCAGTTTGGGACAACAGGGCCAAAATGTCACTTTCACAGTCCCAAAGTGCCATTTTCACAGTAAAAAGGCCTGGTTCACTTTTGCTTAGCTTAGTCTGTAACTTGAAAACTATGTACCGTATGGCCCTATAAACTGTGTTGGGATGAAAGCTAGCCACTTTGAGCAATGTGGGAAGTGCTGGGGCAGTTTGGGACAACAGGGCCAAAATGTCACTTTCACAGTCCCAAAGTGCCGTTTTCACAGTAAAAAGGCCTGGTTCACTTTTGCTTAGCTTAGTCTGTAACTTGAAAACTATGTACCGTATGGCCCTATAAACTGTGTTGGGATGAAAGCTAGCCACTTTGAGCAATGTGGGAAGTGCTGGGGCAGTTTGGGACAACAGGGCCAAAACCCTAACCCTAACCCTAACCCTTTCACAGTCCCAAAGTGCCATTTTCACAGTAAAAAAAAAAAGATTAATTTTGCTTAGCTTAGTCTGTAACTTGAAAACTATGTACCGTATGGCCCTATAAACTGTGTTGGGATGAAAGCTAGCCACTTTGAGCAATGTGGGAAGTGCTGGGGCAGTTTGGGACAACAGGGCCAAAACCCTAACCCTAACCCTAACCCTTTCACAGTCCCAAAGTGCCATTTTCACAGTAAAAAAAAAAAGATTAATTTTGCTTAGCTTAGTCTGTAACTTGAAAACTATGTACCGTATGGCCCTATAAACTGTGTTGGGATGAAAGCTAGCCACTTTGAGCAATGTGGGAAGTGCTGGGGCAGTTTGGGACAACAGGGCCAAAATGTCACTTTCACAGTCCCAAAGTGCCATTTTCACAGTAAAAAGGCCTGGTTCACTTTTGCTTAGCTTAGTCTGTAACTTGAAAACTATGTACCGTATGGCCCTATAAACTGTGTTGGGATGAAAGCTAGCCACTTTGAGCAATGTGGGAAGTGCTGGGGCAGTTTGGGACAACAGGGCCAAAATGTCACTTTCACAGTCCCAAAGTGCCATTTTCACAGTAAAAAGGCCTGGTTCACTTTTGCTTAGCTTAGTCTGTAACTTGAAAACTATGTACCGTATGGCCCTATAAACTGTGTTGGGATGAAAGCTAGCCACTTTGAGCAATGTGGGAAGTGCTGGGGCAGTTTGGGACAACAGGGCCAAAATGTCACTTTCACAGTCCCAAAGTGCCGTTTTCACAGTAAAAAGGCCTGGTTCACTTTTGCTTAGCTTAGTCTGTAACTTGAAAACTATGTACCGTATGGCCCTATAAACTGTGTTGGGATGAAAGCTAGCCACTTTGAGCAATGTGGGAAGTGCTGGGGCAGTTTGGGACAACAGGGCCAAAATGTCACTTTCACAGTCCCAAAGTGCCATTTTCACAGTAAAAAGGCCTGGTTCACTTTTGCTTAGCTTAGTCTGTAACTTGAAAACTATGTACCGTATGGCCCTATAAACTGTGTTGGGATGAAAGCTAGCCACTTTGAGCAATGTGGGAAGTGCTGGGGCAGTTTGGGACAACAGGGCCAAAATGTCACTTTCACAGTCCCAAAGTGCCATTTTCACAGTAAAAAGGCCTGGTTCACTTTTGCTTAGCTTAGTCTGTAACTTGAAAACTATGTACCGTATGGCCCTATAAACTGTGTTGGGATGAAAGCTAGCCACTTTGAGCAATGTGGGAAGTGCTGGGGCAGTTTGGGACAACAGGGCCAAAATGTCACTTTCACAGTCCCAAAGTGCCGTTTTCACAGTAAAAAGGCCTGGTTCACTTTTGCTTAGCTTAGTCTGTAACTTGAAAACTATGTACCGTATGGCCCTATAAACTGTGTTGGGATGAAAGCTAGCCACTTTGAGCAATGTGGGAAGTGCTGGGGCAGTTTGGGACAACAGGGCCAAAACCCTAACCCTAACCCTAACCCTTTCACAGTCCCAAAGTGCCATTTTCACAGTAAAAAAAAAAAGATTAATTTTGCTTAGCTTAGTCTGTAACTTGAAAACTATGTACCGTATGGCCCTATAAACTGTGTTGGGATGAAAGCTAGCCACTTTGAGCAATGTGGGAAGTGCTGGGGCAGTTTGGGACAACAGGGCCAAAACCCTAACCCTAACCCTAACCCTTTCACAGTCCCAAAGTGCCATTTTCACAGTAAAAAAAAAAAGATTAATTTTGCTTAGCTTAGTCTGTAACTTGAAAACTATGTACCGTATGGCCCTATAAACTGTGTTGGGATGAAAGCTAGCCACTTTGAGCAATGTGGGAAGTGCTGGGGCAGTTTGGGACAACAGGGCCAAAATGTCACTTTCACAGTCCCAAAGTGCCATTTTCACAGTAAAAAGGCCTGGTTCACTTTTGCTTAGCTTAGTCTGTAACTTGAAAACTATGTACCGTATGGCCCTATAAACTGTGTTGGGATGAAAGCTAGCCACTTTGAGCAATGTGGGAAGTGCTGGGGCAGTTTGGGACAACAGGGCCAAAATGTCACTTTCACAGTCCCAAAGTGCCATTTTCACAGTAAAAAGGCCTGGTTCACTTTTGCTTAGCTTAGTCTGTAACTTGAAAACTATGTACCGTATGGCCCTATAAACTGTGTTGGGATGAAAGCTAGCCACTTTGAGCAATGTGGGAAGTGCTGGGGCAGTTTGGGACAACAGGGCCAAAATGTCACTTTCACAGTCCCAAAGTGCCATTTTCACAGTAAAAAGGCCTGGTTCACTTTTGCTTAGCTTAGTCTGTAACTTGAAAACTATGTACCGTATGGCCCTATAAACTGTGTTGGGATGAAAGCTAGCCACTTTGAGCAATGTGGGAAGTGCTGGGGCAGTTTGGGACAACAGGGCCAAAATGTCACTTTCACAGTCCCAAAGTGCCATTTTCACAGTAAAAAGGCCTGGTTCACTTTTGCTTAGCTTAGTCTGTAACTTGAAAACTATGTACCGTATGGCCCTATAAACTGTGTTGGGATGAAAGCTAGCCACTTTGAGCAATGTGGGAAGTGCTGGGGCAGTTTGGGACAACAGGGCCAAAATGTCACTTTCACAGTCCCAAAGTGCCATTTTCACAGTAAAAAAAAAAAGATTCATTTTGCTTAGCTTAGTCTGTAACTTGAAAACTATGTACCGTATGGCCCTATAAACTGTGTTGGGATGAAAGCTAGCCACTTTGAGCAATGTGGGAAGTGCTGGGGCAGTTTGGGACAACAGGGCCAAAATGTCACTTTCACAGTCCCAAAGTGCCATTTTCACAGTAAAAAAGGCCTGGTTCACTTTTGCTTAGCTTAGTCTGTAACTTGAAAACTATGTACCGTATGGCCCTATAAACTGTGTTGGGATGAAAGCTAGCCACTTTGAGCAATGTGGGAAGTGCTGGGGCAGTTTGGGACAACAGGGCCAAAACCCTAACCCTAACCCTAACCCTTTCACAGTCCCAAAGTGCCATTTTCACAGTAAAAAAAAAATGATTCATTTTGCTTAGCTTAGTCTGTAACTTGAAAACTATGTACCGTATGGCCCTATAAACTGTGTTGGGATGAAAGCTAGCCACTTTGAGCAATGTGGGAAGTGCTGGGGCAGTTTGGGACAACAGGGCCAAAATGTCACTTTCACAGTCCCAAAGTGCCATTTTCACAGTAAAAAGGCCTGGTTCACTTTTGCTTAGCTTAGTCTGTAACTTGAAAACTATGTACCCGTATGGCCCTATAAACTGTGTTGGGATGAAAGCTAGCCACTTTGAGCAATGTGGGAAGTGCTGGGGCAGTTTGGGACAACAGGGCCAAAATGTCACTTTCACAGTCCCAAAGTGCCGTTTTCACAGTAAAAAAGGCCTGGTTCACTTTTGCTTAGCTTAGTCTGTAACTTGAAAACTATGTACCGTATGGCCCTATAAACTGTGTTGGGATGAAATCTAGCCACTTTGAGCAATGTGGGAAGTGCTGGGGCAGTTTGGGACAACAGGGCCAAAACCCTAACCCTAACCCTAACCCTTTCACAGTCCCAAAGTGCCATTTTCACAGTAAAAAAAAAAAGATTAATTTTGCTTAGCTTAGTCTGTAACTTGAAAAACTATGTACCGTATGGCCCTATAAACTGTGTTGGGATGAAAGCTAGCCACTTTGAGCAATGTGGGAAGTGCTGGGGCAGTTTGGGACAACAGGGCCAAAACCCTAACCCTAACCCTAACCCTTTCACAGTCCCAAAGTGCCATTTTCACAGTAAAAAAAAAAAAGATTAATTTTGCTTAGCTTAGTCTGTAACTTGAAAACT
>NW_027665920.1:27500-35000 GCF_963924005.1 Protomyctophum bolini
AACACAGAAGACATGTAAATATGAAATAAATGCTTAAACATGTAGCTATAGGTGTAATGTTAGAGAACACAGAAGACATGTAAATATGAAATAAATGCTTAAACATGTAGCTATAGGTGTAATGTTAGAGAACACAGAAGACATGTAAATATGAAATAAATGCTTAAACATGTAGCTATAGGTGTGATGTTAGAGAACACAGAAGACATGTAAATATGAAATAAATGCTTAAACATGTAGCTATAGGTGTAATGTTAGAGACCACAGAAGACATGTAAATATGAAATAAATGCTTAAACATGTAGCTATAGGTGTAATGTTAGAGAACACAGAAGACATGTAAATATGAAATAAATGCTTAAACATGTAGCTATAGGTGTAATGTCAGAGAACACAGAAGACATGTAAATATGAAATAAATGCTTAAACATGTAGCTATACGTGTAATGTTAGAGAACACAGAAGTCATGTAAATATGAAATAAATGCTTAAACATGTAGCTATAGTTGTAATGTTAGAGTCCACAGAAGACATGTAAATATGAAATAAATGCTTAAACATGTAGCTATAGGTGTAATGTTAGAGAACACAGAAGACATGTAAATATGAAATAAATGCTTAAACATGTAGCTATAGGTGTAATGTTAGAGAACACAGAAGACATGTAAATATGAAATAAATGCTTAAACATGTAGCTATAGGTGTAATGTTAGAGACCACAGAAGTGAACCTTTTCAAGCCTGTTTTCTCAACTCTCTGTTTCTCTGCCAGACATTACTCTATAAGCCATATCTCCAAAACTGGTTTGTCAAACTGAACAACCAAATATGTCAGTTTGAAGCTATGATTCACTGCTTTCACATGACATGAAAAAAGGAAAATAAAGATAAATTCAATGACTTAGCCTCGGTCAGAAGCGGTCACATGTGGTGGTTTGCGGCTCAAATGCTGAATAAATAAATAATGGACCTTGATGTGAAAATAGTTGAAAACTACTGGCCTAGAACAATAGATTATCTTCAGGTCTGAATGCACCTTGAGGCCCTGTTACGCGCACGCACACACACACACACACACGCACACGCACACGCACACACACACGCACACGCACACGCACACGCACACACACACACACAGGGGAAGAGGGGGGGGCAGCATGTGTTTCTCATTAAGTGGAGCGGAAATCAGAGCTGACCTGAAGAAACATCCTTTATTTCTTGTCTTTTTTATATCGTTGAGGATTTTCTGTCTTTATCTGAACTTCATGGAACCAGAGAGAGAGACAGGCAGGCAGTCAGACAGGCAGGCAGGCAGGCAGGCAGGCAGGCAGGCAGGCAGGCAGGCAGGCAGGCAGGCAGACTAAAACGTACCATCAATAGCAGATCTACAAGCTGAAAACTTGACGCTTCGGTTGTGTTTTGTGCTTGAGCACTGTAGTGTAGTGTTACTTTTACGTTCTTAGCTTACGCATGTTTCATTTTATATTATGTGATGTATTGCCATGCTTTTTTGTTATTGCTTAATGTAAGTCACTCTGCATTAAGAGCGTCTGATAAATGTCTAAATTGTAAATTGTACAAATGTAAGGATACAAATTACAAATAAGCTTTGAGCCTATCGGCCTTTTCCATCAACCTAAAATAAAAGTTGGATGGAATATGAAATGTAATGATTTATGTGACACTGTTGACACACACACACACGCACACACACACACACACACGCACACACACAGAGACATGCGCACCCACGTGCACACTCTCTCTCGCCGGTGAGAAATCATTCACTCTAAACAAATACATCAACCTCAACATGTTGGCAAATAACACACATTTATCCTCCTCTCCTCTCCTCTCCTCTCCTCTCCTCTCCTCTCCTCTCCTCTCCTCTCCTCTCCTTTTCCCTCCCCTCCTTCTAGTTTATCTAAATAATGTCATGCACATGTGTCCAGTGCATAGCCTACTGTAGGCCTGGTAGACTAGATGTAGAAGACATGTGTCCAGTGCATAGCCTACTGCAGACCTGGTTGACTAGATTTAGAAGACATGTGTCCAGTGCATAGCCTACTGCAGGCCTGGTTGACTAGAAGACATGTGTCCAGTGCATAGCCTACTGCAGGACTGGTTGACTAGAAGACATGTGTCCAGTGCATAGCCTACTGCAGGACTGGTTGACTAGAAGACATGTGTCCAGTGCATATCCTACTGCAGGACTGGTTGACTAGAAGACATGTGTCCAGTGCATAGCCTACTGCAGGACTGGTTGACTAGAAGACATGTGTCCACTGCATATCCTACTGCAGGACTGGTTGACTAGAAGACATGTGTCCAGTGCATATCCTACTGCAGGCCTGGTTGACTAGATTTAGAAGACATGTGTCCAGTGCATAGCCTACTGCAGGCCTTGTAGACTAGAAGACATGTGTCCAGTGCATAGCCTACTGCAGGCCTTGTAGACTAGAAGACATGTGTCCACTGCATAGCCTACTGCAGGCCTGGTAGACTAGAAGACATGTGTCCAGTGCATAGCCTACTGCAGGCCTGGTAGACTAGATTTAGAAGACATGTGTCCACTGCATAGCCTACTGCAGGCCTGGTAGACTAGAAGACATGTGTCCAGTGCATAGCCTACTGCAGGCCTGGTAGACTAGATTTAGAAGACATGTGTCCACTGCATAGCCTACTGCAGGCCTGGTTGACTAGAAGACATGTGTCCAGTGCATAGCCTACTGCAGGCCTGGTAGACTAGATTTAGAAGACATGTGTCCAGTGCATAGCCTACTGCAGGCCTGGTAGACTAGAAGACATGTGTCCAGTGCATAGCCTACTGCAGGCCTGGTAGACTAGATCTAGAAGACATTTTGAAGCTCTTGCTACTGAAATAATGGATTGTTTATACGGATAAATCCTGCATCTCAAAGTTCACTGTTTTTTTTAGTTTAATGATATTTTATATAATAGCCTATAGGCTGTTTTTTTGTAAAGGATATTATCTGTGAATTACTGAAGAAGGTATTATTGTTCAAGTTCCAAAATAGCTCCCCCCCCCCTCCCTCTATCCACCCCCCCGCTGTGTTGCCATTGGCTAATCTCCAGTTTGGCAGCAAAATGGGCAGCAGGTGTATTGAATGCACACAAACACAAACGCACACACACACACACACACACACACACACACACACACACACGCACACACGCACGCACGCACGCGCGCACGCGCGCGCGCGCACATCGTTCCAAGCTCCTGTCATGTACATGGAAACATATCTGACACAATTTCATATATTCTTTCCACTGCTTAAAATACATTCAGCCAGAATACTAATGTTAGAGAGAGAGAGAGAGAGAGAGAGAGAGAGAGAGAGAGAGAGAGATCTCTCCCTCTGCCGTCACGGTTGCATCTTGTGTGAACAGTGTAACAACAGCACCACCGTGTGGTGGTTCAGTGGCGGTGCTGAAACACCTTCCATGTCCTGATATACAGTACGGAGGAAGTTCTGACAATCTGTACCTCAGAGTCATTACAGTACTAGGCTAGTACTGTAATGATATTATACTAGTACTACTAGTAGTACTACTAGTATAATACTAGTAGTACAACATTGATTCCAGTGTTGTTTTTGGCAGCACATTTCTATTTTAGTTTTAGTCATAGTCTCTTGAATAGTTTTCACTTAGTTTTAGTCACATTTTAGTCATCTGGAATGTTCTAGCGTTTAGTCTAGTTTCAGTCAACTAAATGTCATACGATTTTAGTCGACTACATTTACAGTTGATTTAGTCGACTAAAATGTGTTCTGACAGGCCTATATGTCGTTGTAATGACATATTTTACACTTTGGTTGCATGCTGAAAATAGCAGATATACAATCTCACAACGTGTCGCGCTGCGATGCGTTGTGAGATTGTATATCTGCTATTTTCAGCATGCAACCCAGCATAAAACTGGATCTCTTGTCCACTAGTCCCTTACTAACATTTTAGTCTAGTTTTTATTTGTCAGTATATTTAGTCTTAGTTTTAGTCATCATAGATTCGTCTTTATTTAGTTTCTATTTAGTTTTAGTCAGTGAAAAAAGGTAGTCGACGAACATTTTTCGTCTTAGTTTTAGTCGACGAAAACAACACTGATTGATTCTAAATGTTCTAATTATAATAAGGTAAAAATAAACATGAAATAAACATGGGGCGAGATATCCGTGCTTTGGGGGCGAGATAGCCGTGCTTTGGGGGCGAGATATCCACACTGTGGGGCGAGATATCCACACTGTGGGGCGAGATATCCACACTGTGGGGCGAGATATCCACACTGTGGAGCGAGATATCCACGCTTTGGGGCGAGATATCCACACTGTGGGGCGAGATATCCACACTGTGGGGCGAGATATCCACACTGTGGGGCGAGATATCCACACTTTGGGGCGAGGTATCCACACTGTGGAGCGAGATATCCACGCTTTGGGGCGAGATATCCACACTGTGGGGCGAGATATCCACACTGTGGGGTGAGATATCCACACTGGGGCGAGGTATCCACACTGTGGAGCGAGATATCCACGCTTTGGGGCGAGATATCCACACTGTGGGGCGAGATATCCACACTGTGGAGCGAGATATCCACACTGTGGGGCGAGATATCCACACTGTGGGGCGAGATATCCACACTGGGGCGAGATATCCACACTGTGGGGCGAGATATCCACACTGGGGCGAGATATCCACGCTGTGGGGCGAGATATCCACACTGTGGGGTGAGATATCCACACTGTGGGGCGAGATATCCACACTGGGGCGAGATATCCACACTGTGGGGCGAGATATCCACACTGTGGGGCGAGATATCCACACTGTGGGGCGAGATATCCACACTGTGGGGCGAGATATCCACACTGGGGCGAGATATCCACACTTTGGGGCGTGATATCCACACTGGGGCGAGATATCCACACTGTGGGGCGAGATATCCACACTGTGGGGCGAGATATCCACGCTGTGGGGCGAGATATCCACACTGGGGCGAGATATCCACACTTTGGGGCGAGATATCCACACTTTGGGGCGAGATATCCACACTGTGGGGCGAGATATCCACACTTTGGGGCGAGATATCCACACTTTGGGGGCGAGATATCCACGGCTTGGAGCGAGCCATCTTTACTTTTATAAATTCCACATTCACATTTTGCGGGGGCGAGTTGGCAAAGGGGCGAGATGACCTGTTACCCTAATAAGCACACACACACACACACACACACACACACACACAGGGCTACTTATCAGAGCAATATGAGGCAGATTTGCGGTGGAAACCTGTGTGTGTGTGTGTGTGTGTGTGTGTGTGTGTGTGTGTGTGTGTGTGTGTGTGTGTGTGTGTGTGTGTGTGTGTGTGTGTGTGTGTGTGTGTGTGTGTGTGTGTGTGTGTGTGTGTGTGTGTGTGTGTGTGTGTGTGTGTGTGTGTGTGTGTGTGTGTGTGTGTGTGTGTGTGTGTGTGTGTGTGTGTACGTGTGTACGTGTGTACGTGTGTGCGTGCGTGTGTGACTGTACGTTTCGTTTTCTCTACCTGGTTGTAGTTCCACCAGGTGGCCGCTAGATGGCGCCTAAACCTTCTTTATGGCAGCAGACAGAGGGTTGTTGCTTTTTTATGATTCCTGTTTTTTAAAACATTCATAGTAAATAATTAACAGAGGAATAAAACATTTAAATAAGGTTAACTATAAGGTCCAGTTAAAGCCTGTAACTTTATAATGTATATAATTATTTACATGAATGGGTTTATTCTGAGGACATCAGAACATTTCTAATTTGCAACAAAGATATTTCAACCTTAAACTATACTTTGTACTACTAGGACCGTGCAGAGGAAACTACGTTAAAACAATAAAATATGCACATTTATAAGAATTATTAAAATAATAGCGATAGATGAATCATTTACTTTTGGGGGATATCTTTCACAATAATAAATACAACATGGTATAGACATTCTAATGATTTAAAAAAATGTATATATTACAGGCATTTTAATTACTACAGATGGGGGTCCCTGATTGTTCTACAGATGGGGGTCCCTGGTTGGTTCTTCAGATCTGGGTCCCTGATTGGTCTACAGATGGGGGTCCCTGGTTGGTTCTTCAGATGGGGGTCCCTGATTGGTCTACAGATGGGGGTCCCTGGTTGGTTCTTCAGATGGGGGTCCCTAGCCACATACATCATTCCATGTCATTATGGGGGTCCTTGACATGAATATGTTTGAGAACCAGTGATGTATAAATTATAATGCAATGTTTTCTGATACAGATATCCTCATGTAAATGTAAAAGAAAGAGAGGATTATGAATGTGACATGGATTTATGCTCTATAAATAATGTGACATGAAAGCCTCTCTAATTAGGAACACTTTGATTTGCGTTTATACGTTTCTTTTTTTTTCTTTTTGCGTGGAAAATGTGTCAGAAACTGTTTTATAAATCAGATGAGAGGATGTGAGATTCGGATTACGGTAAAATGCCACCCTCTGTGTGTGCGTGCGTGCGTGCGTGTGTGTGTGTGTGTGTGTGTGTGTGTGTGTGTGCATGCGTGCGTGTGTGCAAATGAGTGATTGCTTGGATGGCAATGACTTCTATATTGTTTTATCTCCCTGTTAAATGCTGCCCTACTTTTATAGAATCATGTAGTTCTGGATGAGAGATGAGTCTGTCGTCTGTCGTCTGTAGTCTGTAGTCTGTAGTCTGTCGTCTGTAGTCTGTAGGTTATAGTCATAGTATATAGTATATAGTCTGTCGTCTGTCGTCTGTCGTCTGTAGTCTGTAGTCTGTAGTCTGTCGTCTGTAGTCTGTAGGTTATAGTCATAGTATATAGTATATAGTCTGTCGTCTGTCGTCTGTCGTCTGTAGTCTGTAGTCTGTAGGTTATAGTCATAGTATATAGTATATAGTCTGTCGTCTGTCGTCTGTCGTCTGTAGTCTGTAGGTTATAGTCATAGTATATAGTATATAGTCTGTCGTCTGTCGTCTGTCGTCTGTAGTCTGTAGTCTGTAGGTTATAGTCATAGTATATAGTATATAGTCTGTCGTCTGTCGTCTGTCGTCTGTAGGTTATAGTCATAGTATATAGTATATAGTATATAGTCTGTCGTCTGTCGTCTGTCGTCTGTCGTCTGTAGGTTATAGTCATAGTATATAGTATATAGTATATAGTATATAGTCTGTCGTCTGTCGTCTGTCGTCTGTAGGTTATAGTCATAGTATATAGTATATAGTATATAGTCTGTCGTCTGTCGTCTGTCGTCTGTCGTCTGTAGGTTATAGTCATAGTATATAGTATATAGTCTGTCGTCTGTCGTCTGTCGTCTGTAGGTTATAGTCATAGTATATAGTATATAGTCTGTCGTCTGTCGTCTGTCGTCTGTAGGTTATAGTCATAGTATATAGTATATAGTCTGTCGTCTGTCGTCTGTAGGTTATAGTCATAGTATATAGTATATAGTCTGTCGTCTGTAGT
>NW_027665920.1:43581-51081 GCF_963924005.1 Protomyctophum bolini
GGAGGGGTTAGGAGGACCACCCCCCCTTCCCCCCCTGAGGCACCGGCCCACCGGGAGGTCAAAGTTCAACTAGCGAGCGCCGCTGCTGCACTAGTTTTGGATATTTTTTGTTTTTGTGTGTTTTACGGAAAATGTGAAAGAAAAACCCCAAGAAGAGCTGGACTCCACTCTGCCCCTTCCCCTGTCCCGTGCACGGGCACACACACACACACACACACACACACACACACACACACACACTGAAACACGCAGGACTCTCTCTCCTATATCCACAGAAATCCTGAGATTTTAACTCTTGTTCTTCAGAAATGTATTCACCGCTGTGTCTAACGCAGGTGAGTTTAATATTAATATTATTATTATTATGAATTCATGTCATCATTCATGTTTTTTTATTTTTTATTCCCGGTGTTAACTTGTTGTCTCTCGCCGCGTGACGAAGCGTGCACTGACTTTAGTCACTGCTGCAGCACATGGTGTGTGTGTGTGTGTGTGTGTGTGTGTGTGTGTGTGTGTGTGTGTGTTGGGAAGGTGGGGGGGATCTCCGTTCGGGGGGTATGGGGTGGGGGGGGGGGGGTATTTGCTGGATTTGCTAAATCTGACTTTTCAAAAATATTATAGCGACACGTCTGCTAGATATGCATTTATTATATTACATCAAATAATTAGAATGATCTCAATATTCTTAATCGCATTAAGAATGATGAATCTATAATATTGGGATTTTATTTTTTTGCATACATTTGACGGGGGGGGGGGGGGGGGTCCCTGGCATAAGACATTAGGTTGGAGGGGGTCTGCGGCCAAATCATACAGTATATCACTGGGGGGGTCCCTGGGGGTCCCCGGGGTGGGGGGTCCCTGGGGGGTCCCTGTGGTTCTCACTGTAGGGGGTCCCTGGGGTTCTCACTGTGGGGGGTCCCTGGGGGGTCCCTGTGGTTCTCACTGTAGGGCGTCCCTGGGGTTCTCACTGTGGGGGGTCCCTGGAGTGGGGGGGTCCCTGGGGGTCCTCATTGTGGGGGGTCCCTGGGGTTCTCACTCTGGGGGGTCCCTAGAGTGGGGGGGTCCCTGGGGGTCCTTGGCACCAGAAAGTGTGCTTCACACGTTCTGCCGCTGGCCGGTTCATTAAAAAGACTCCTAAGGCTTGCTTTTTGTCCCAGCGAGCAACGGAGTAATTTATCATCAAATGGTAATTTATTAAATATAGTCATTAATTAAATGGTCATTTAATAAATGACTCTTCATTCAGTCAGACAGACAGACGGGCTGTATTCTGTATTGTTGTCGACCGTTGACAGAGACTCACACTTTGCATTTAATTCAGTAACATTTGAGACATTTATCACTCATTTATCACTCCACCACTTACTTGATGCCTTAATATATAGGGGGGGGGGGGGGTACCTGATGTAGCAGAGAGAGAGAGAGAGAGAGAGAGAGAGAGAGAGAGAGAGATAATTGTTAGGATACATTAGGCCAGTTTAAACTCAGCCTCACTATATAGAATAGATGCTAAAGTTGTTAAAAAATGGTTCACATGAATCTCTGTGTTCTCATATTTACCACCGAGTGCATGTAGGCTGTACGTCAGGGTTCCCCAATTCATTTTCCTCAAGGGCCATATTTTGACTACGGTACCAGGCTGGGGGCCGAGTCGGCACGCACGCACGCACGTGCGAGGTCTTGCCCTGAAATTAATGTTCAGGGCAAGACCCCGTTTGAAAAGGACCCCCACTTTGACATGCAGAGGCTACTGGCCCCCATTTAATGCCATTTCTTTATTTATTTTTTAAATTCATCCCGGGGCCACAAGGGGGCGCTCCGCTAATTGGGGAACCCTGCTGTAGTGTATATTAATATAATAACTATGTAGACTGCTGTATATTAATATAATAACTATGCAGGCTTACTGTATGTCACATTGATAACTATGAATATAAAATCACTGTGTTCGTATCCAGTAGCTATAATGTCAGCTCTGTGCACAGATAACAGTATGCAGTCTACTGTAAACACACTGCTGAATAACTGTAATATTAACACATAACAGTATGCAGTCTACTGTAAACACACTGCTGAATAACTGTAATATTAACACATAACAGTATGTAGTCTACTGTAAACACACTGCTGAATAACTGTAATATTAACACATAACAGTATGCAGTCTACTGTAAACACACTGCTGAATAACTGTAATATTAACACATAGCAGTATGTAGTCTACTGTAAACACCCTGCTGAATAACTGTAATATTAAGTTAATTGACTCCATTGAAGGGAGCAACTACCAACTACTAGCTGTGGGGTGTTTATTATATTATGGGAATCATTCATAGAGTAGCATGTGACACTTTAAAATGTGTGTTATGACTTATGAATGATTTGTGATGTCTCTGGACATTGATGCACTGGTTCCATTGTGGTTGGTCTGGTCTAAATGGGAGGGGCCTAGCCTTCATAAGGAGCACCTGCCACTGCCCAGCAATCAACGTAGACTAGACTAGACTAGACTAGACTAGACTAGACTAGAGCAGACTAGAGCAGACCTTGATAGAGCCAACCTGGCCAGTGGGCTGTAAACACCTCTTTTGTGTTTGATTTGTATGAATGACCATTTCTTGTGGACTCTGCAAAGGTGAAATAAAAACGGATTGTTTTTGTATATAGAAAAGACTGCTTGCTAATTATGGTATTTTGCCATTTTTGATCATTTTTGGAGTATTTTGAGAGCTGCCAATTTTGGCCTACACTACCTTCACTCAGACCAGAGTGTGACAGTCCGCACCGCTACAACCCTCACAGACAGAGAGTTGTCAGTGCTGTGGTCCAACCCTCACAGACAGAGAGTTGTCAGTGCTGTGGTCTGACCCTCACAGACAGAGAGTTGTCAGTGCTGTGGTCCGACCCTCACAGACAGAGAGTTGTCAGTGCTGTGGTCCGACCCTCACAGACAGAGAGTTGTCAGTGCTGTGGTCCGACCCTCACAGACAGAGAGTTGTCAGTGCTGTGGTCCGACCCTCACAGACAGAGAGTTGTCAGTGCTGTGGTCCGACCCTCACAGACAGAGAGTTGTCAGTGCTGTGGTCCGACCCTCACAGACAGAGAGTTGTCAGTGCTGTGGTCCGACCCTCACAGACAGAGAGTTGTCAGTGCTGTGGTCTGACCCTCACAGACAGAGAGTTGTCAGTGCTGTGGTCTGACCCTCACAGACAGAGAGTTGTCAGTGCTGTGGTCTGACCCTCACAGACAGAGAGTTGTCAGTGCTGTGGTTATATTCTGTCAGAACTCACAGCGTTTTGACATATATCTATATAAGACCTCCTGCCCCCGAAATGATGGCCTCTATACATTTAATATTCAAGTTTTGATTTTAACTAAAGTTCCTTCATGGTTTGTCAGTACAGTACAGTACAGTACAGTACAGCACAGTACAGTACGCGTATCTTCGTATATCCCTGTGTGTGCACAAGATTAGACACGCACGGCTGCTGTTGTGTTTCATATGAATTAATTTACAAACTATAATTGAATATTTTGACTAATACATGGAGAGAGGATTTGCAAAGGCTTCTTTGTGTGTGTGTGTGTGTGTGTGTGTGTGTGTGTGTGTGTGTGTGTGTGTGTGTGTGCGCGCGCGCATGCGTCTGTGCTCGTGCGTGTGTTTGTGGAAACAGTTTAAATATAAGAATTGAGATGGAAATGTTTCTCCTTTTCTTTTCTAGCATGTTCACAGCATACGTGTGTGTGTGCATACGTGTGTGTGTGTGCATACGTGTGTGTGTGTGCATCCGTGTGTGTGTGAGAGTCTGTGTGTGTGTGAGAGTCCGTGTGTGTGTGAGAGTCCGTGCGTGTCTGTGTGCATCTGTGTGTTTGTCTGTGCATACGTGTGTGTGTGTGTGTGTGTGTGTGTGTGTGTGTGTGCATCCGTGTGTGTGTGTGAGAGTCCGTGCGTGTCTGTGTGCATCTGTGTGTTTGTCTGTGCATACGTGTGTGTGTGTGCGTGTGTGTGTGTGTGTGAGAGTCCGTGCGTGTCTGTGTGCATCTGTGTGTTTGTCTGTGCATACGTGTGTGTGTGTGTGTGTGTGTGTGTGTGTGTGTGTGTGTGTGTGCGTTTGTGTGTGCGTTTGTGTGTGTGTGTGTGGACCGAGGAGTGTGCACGCGGGGTGGGGGTTACCCGAGGTGAACATGCTAGAAAAGCAGAAACATCTTCATCTCAATCCTCATCCTATTTAAACTGTTTACATGTTAATAATAATAATAATAATAATAATAATAATAATAATTATTATTATTATTATTTAAACTGTTTACATGTTAATAATAATAATTATTATTATTATTTAAACTGTTTACATGTTGCCATAAATTTCACACCCAGTTAACTTCTTCACGCTAAAATGTGTCACGCAAATGTAGTCGCAAAGTGTAGAAGATCTACAAGCTCACAACGTGTCGCAGTGCGACACGGTTGTAGATCTGATATTTCATGTGTTTTCAATAACATGAACACGTACGGAATTAATTTCATTGTATTGATCGTTTAGAAAAATACCAACATGCACGCACGCACACACACACACACACACACACACACACACACGCATGCACGCACAGACAGACTCTTATTTAGGTTAAAATCAAACCTTTGCGTATGTGTATACAGTATCTGCATTTTAATTACATTTAATTGAAATGTTTGAGTTTTGTGCCAATAAAAGTAGTTTTAGGGTAGCAACGTTTATTTCATTTTAATCCATTGTCTCGTTAATTGGACTCGATACAAATCTATTGACGGTGGACTTTATTCAGTGAATCTTAAGAAATCATACAAGCACAATTTAAATAATTTCCTATTTTTTTCCCATGAATTTAATAATGTTTAAAAGGTGCCATAATTAGAAATGTTTTAGATAAATGTGTATTCATTGAAATTTAAAATACGAGGCTTGGTAAATATCTTCAAACCTCAAACTGCCATAATTACATTCATTATAACAATAATCAAGATGTTTATAAGTATTAATTAATCAATATTTCTAATTGATTGATGATTATATTAATGTTAGAAACTGCATGAAAGGGTAAATTGTGCTATTTACACCTCACCTCCAATTCACACTATAGTGTGTGTGTGTGTGTGTGTGTGTGTGTGTGTGTGTGTGTGTGGTCGCCTTTACACTTTCATATGATATATAATATATAAAGTCTACTGTAAACACAAAAATTAAATATAAATATATAATCTTCAGTTCTTTTTTTCGGTGACCTAGTTAATTATGTGAGGTCATAGGTCAGTATGTGATGTCATAGGTTAGTGTGTGGTGTCATTGTTCAGTCTGTGATGTCATAGGTTAGTGTGTGGTGTCATTGTTCAGTCTGTGATGTCATAGGTTAGTGTGTGGTGTCATTGTTCAGTCTGTGAGGTCATAGGTTAGTGTGTGGTGTCATTGTTCAGTCTGTGAGGTCATAGGTTAGTGTGTGGTGTCATTGTTCAGTCTGTGAGGCCTCTGGAGACATTTTTAAAGCTCAGCTCAAGACCCACTTCTACAACATTGCTTTTAATTGATCTTTTATTTTTTATTTTTGTTATTCATGTCCTCACTGTATTGCATTACTGCTTGTTTTTTTAATGTTTATGCCTTGCTTTTTTTTCCCTCCATTGTTCTGTAAAGCACTTTGAGCTGCATTTCATGTCATGAAAGGTGCTATACAAATACAGTTTTATTATTATTATTATTATTATAGGTTAGTGTGCGATGAGGTCACAGTTGGGTCAGGTTCCACTGGCTGTGTTGCCGTTTGTGTTTTCCATAAAAATGCACAGATCTTCCACAAACATCAATAGTGAAAACAGCTGATCTACAAGCTCATGACACGGCACGTGTGCAACATGTTGTGAGCTTGTATATCTGCTGTTTGTTGTTTGCCATGTGTGACATCACCGTGCGACGGAGCATAGTGTGTTTTTAATATAAAAACAGAAAAAAGAGATCCAGAGCGACTTACTTTACATTAAGCAAAAACAAAAGCATGGCATACATCATAAAAACTAAGAACGTAACAGTGGAGTATCTATGTCAACTATATACATACTATACTATTTGGGAGATTGGGAGTGATGCTGCAGTTCTGACTGTGATGGGAAGTGCATTCCATAGTTTTGGAGCCAGAAGGGGGAAGAGTTTGGGACGTGTTGAGCGTTGTCCAGGGTGTTTTTAGTGAGGGTACTTCCAGCTTCCCTGCGTCGGCTGATCTGAGTGCGCGGGAGGGTTTGTAGGGTTCAATCATTCTTGTGAGATATGGGGGAGCCATACCTTTGGTTGCTTTGAATGCCAGCATCAGAGTTTTGTATTCTGTGCGGGCAGCGACCGGGAGCCAGTGGAGGGAGCGGAGCAGGGGGGGGGGGAGACGTGTGAGAATTTTGGCTGGTTGAAGACCAAGCGAGCTGCGGCATTTTGGATCAGCTGGAGAGGCTTAAGTGCACATGCCGGTAGGCCAGTAAGGAGGGAGTTACTAGACCGTCATGACCTGAAGTCAGCTTGTGGTACCTGGTGTTACTGACCTGAAGTCAGCTTGTGGTACCTGGCCTTACTGCAGTCATGACCTGAAGTCAGCTGGTGGTACCTGGCCTTACTACAGCGTTAAATGAACAGTGCGGTAAATACAGAACATCAGAGTTTGAACATTTTAGTTTGTATTTTGAAATATATTGTTATTTTTTAGTCTGAGCTACAGGTAGAATCCAGAATATACAGTACTGTTGAGGGGGTGGGGTGAGGGGAGGTGGGGGGTGGTCTTTGACCGTGTTGAAGGAACGCCTCCAGAACGTTGGGGGGGGGGGGGGGGAGGGGTGGGGGGGGTGGTCTTTGACCGTGTTGAAGGAACGCCTCCAGAACGAACGGATCAGCTGCAGAGCTGCCGTTGGAAAAATGACCCGGCTGCTCTCTGTGGAATGTGTGTGTGTGTGTGTGTGTGTGTGTGTGTGTGTGTGTGTGTGTGTGTGTGTGTGTGTGTGTGTGTGTGTGTGTGTGTGTGTGTGTGTGTGTGTGTTTGTCTGTGCACGCTTGCACATGCGTGCGTACCGTACGTGCACGTCCGCTCTGGAATGCATGGAAAAAAATCCAACACATCCTACACGCTGCTACTGGGATCATTGTTACTGTACTTTACTGTACACACTGCATGTACAGTAAACCAGACTGTATGTGACCGGATTTGACTGAGGGACTGCCATTGATTTGTTTTTTTTTTTCATGTCGTGTGAAAGCAGGGAATCATAGCTTCAAATTGACATATTGGTTGTTCAGTTTGACCCACCAAATGGTGGTCCGTGGCTCAAAGGATCAATACATAACGTCCCTTTGCTGTGAACAGGGGCCTGTTTCACGAAACCTATTGGGTTAACTGATCCAGGATTTATATCAAAACCAGGTTTGTTCAATCCTGGTTTATTCCGTTCCACTAAAGCCAAGCGAGGCTAAGAATGGGTGGATTTAT
>NW_027665920.1:56081-73288 GCF_963924005.1 Protomyctophum bolini
CATCATGGAGTGTTGGGACTTTGGAAGCGCTCGTTGTAAATCACTCAACCGTCCTCCGTCTAAATGTCACATATAGTGCAGGAGGCAGCGACATGTTGTGTTATTGAAAACAAGCACTTCCAAACTCTGACATAATCAAATGCAGGGCATTTCTTGACGGAAAGTTATAGCTCATAACGTTTCTATGGTGGATTTTTATGAAACAAAAACTTTGCAGATATAAAGAGGATAATTCAAGCTTTTCGTACAGCTGCAATGTTGGTGAGTTTAACATTGTTTAATGCAATCAGACAGGACTTTAATGTTGGTGAGTTTAACATTGTTTAATGCAATCAGACAGGACTTTTCTAGGGGCACGGTGGCACAGTTGGTAGTGCTGTCGCCTCGCAGCTAGAAGGTCCTGGGTTCGATTCCCGCTCGGGGCGCTGTGGGTGCTGGCGGCGTGTTTCCTCCTCCGCGTCATCAGTGCCCATACCCGAAGGCGGGGTTGGCGAAAGGGCCTTTCTGTGTGGAGTTTGCATGTTTTCCCCGTGTCCCCTAGGGTAGGTACCCTCACAAAAAACATGCAGTAATCCTGGTCACTAAACTGCTTCCCCCTGGCCAGCCGGGGCGCCTGATGGAGGGGAAAGGAACTGGTTGGAATAACGTGTTCCTTCCACGCGCTACGTCCAACCAGGGAAACTCCCCCCTGTCGGGTGTAAAGGAGCAACTTGGACACTCAGGCATGAAGGAAGCATGAGTTCAAGTCCGTTGCTCTCCCCAGGTTGGCGGAGGGTGTGTAGAGCCCAGGATCACATTAGATGATTGACACAGGGGTGAAAAATGGGTTACAAAAAAAAGAAAAGACAGAGGATAATTCAAGCTTTTGGTACAGCTGCAATGTTGAGTTTAACATTGTTTAATGCAATCAGACGGGACTTTTCTGTGTGGATGAATGGGCTGGCAAGGCCAGAAAGTAGTTCATTTTCCTCATAGACATTTCAAAAAGTATTTATTTAACCCATTCTGACCTGAGATCAGATTCATACGAGGTTTCCACGGGACACACACTGGTCTGATTAACCCATTCTGACCTGAGATCAGATTCTAAAAATGTCAGTCGTTCTTCGAATTTTTCAAAAATAGCAGACCTACAAGCTCGTATCGCGCCACTCGGTGGCGCGATATGAGCTTGTAGATCTGCTATTTTTCAATAGCTAAAGCATAACATGATGCCAACACCAAAATGGGTGCCCGGTCAGAATGGGTTAAAGACCTTTTAAGCCTCGTACATATTTTAGAGAGGGGTGAAACAACTGCTTAAATCAGGCTTAAATTGCATATTTAGTCAGCCTGCCATGCGCGGACAGACAGGGGGTCATTTCCTGCTCAGAGGATATGAAAACAGTGACACATGGGCTGAGGGCTCCTTTTATAGGTGGAGGACTCCAATAGAGCGTCGCAGTCCCTCCCCCTTTCAGAACCACGAGTGGCCCAGGAAATTAATCGCAATGCATTTTTCCCATAGGCTTTTCTTAACCCATTCTGACCTGAGATCAGATTCATACGAGGTTTCCACTGGACACACACTGGTCTGATTAACCCATTCTGACCTGAGATCAGATTCTAAAAATGTCAGTCGATTTTTCAAAAATTGCAGACCTACAAGCTCATAGCGCGCCACTCGGTGGCGCGCTATGAGCTTGTAGATCTGCTATTTTTCAATAGCTAAAGCATAACATGATGCTAACACCAAAATGGGTTCCCGTTCAGAATGGGTTAAAGTATTTATTTAAAGACGGTTACGCCGCGGACAAAGCCAACTCGGATTGTGACAAATCATGACAATGAACACAATGTTTTGGGCCGATCAAATAATTTATAATAATAATAAAACTTTATTTGTATAGCACCTTTCATGACATGAAATGCAGCTCAAAGTGCTTTACAGAAAAATGGAGAATAAAAGAAAAGCAAGGCAACGACATTAAAAACAAGCAGTAATGCAAATACAGTGAGGACATGAATAACAAAAATAAAAAATAAAAGATCAATTAAAAGCAATGTTGTAGAAGTGGGTCTTGAGCTGAGCTTTAAAAATGTCTACAGAGGCTGCCTGACGAAGGCACAGTATAAGAAGAAAAACAAAACAAATAGTGTTGTCTCCTGCCTTTATTTTCTTCTTTCTAATGATTTGATCGGCCCCAAAACATTGTGTTCATTGTCATGACATGGCTTTGTCCGCGGCGTAACCGTCTTTAAATAAATTCTTTAAGAAATGCCTATATGAGGAAAAATGCATTGCGATTCATTTCCTGGACCCACTCGTCGTTCTGAAAGGGGGCGGGACTGTGACGCTCTATTGGGTTGGGTTATACCACTTGCCAGGGTTACACGTGTTTGCCGGTGTAAGACATTATTATGAATGAAAATAGTGTAAAAAACTAATAGTTATAATTAATTGTATTAATGTATTAACCCATTCTGAACGGGAACCCATTTTGGAGTTAGCATCATGTTATGCTTTAGCTATTGAAAAATAGCAGATCTACAAGCTCATAGCGCGCCACCGAGTGGCGCGCTACGAGCTTGTAGGTCTGCTATTTTTGAAAAATCGAAGAACGACTGACATTTTTTTAAATCTGATCTCAGGTCAGAATGGGTTCATCAGACCAGTGTGTGTCCAGTGGAAACCTCGTATGAATCTGATCTCAGGTCAGAATGTGTTAAATAAGGTGTTAATGAACCCCCCTCTGAACCCCTCCAGGCCAGGAAGAGGAAGTACTTCAAGAAGCACGAGAAGCGCATGTCCAAAGAGGAGGAGCGCTCCGTCAAGGACGAGCTGCTGGGAGAGAAGCCCGAGGTGAAGCAGAAGTGGGCGAGCCGCCTGCTGGCCAAGCTGAGGAAGGACATCCGGCCCGAGTTCCGGGAGGACTTTGTGCTCAGCGTGACGGGGAAGAAGGCCCCGTGCTGCGTTCTGTCCAACCCCGACCAGAAGGGCAAGATGAGACGCATCGACTGTCTGAGGCAGGCGGACAAGGTCTGGAGGCTGGACCTGGTGATGGTCATCCTGTTTAAGGTAACTATTACTGTAACTATTACTGTAACTATTACTGTAACTATTACTATAACTATTACTGTAACTATTACTATAACTATTACTATAGACTGTCTGAGGCAGGCGGACAAGGTCTGGAGGCTGGACCTGGTGATGGTCATCCTGTTTAAGGTAACTATTACTGTAACTATTACTGTAACTATTACTGTAACTATTACTATAGACTGTCTGAGGCAGGCGGACAAGGTCTGGAGGCTGGACCTGGTGATGGTCATCCTCTTTAAGGTAACTATTACTGTAACTATTACTGTAACTATTACTGTAACTATTACTATAACTATTACTATAGACTGTCTGAGGCAGGCGGACAAGGTCTGGAGGCTGGACCTGGTGATGGTCATCCTCTTTAAGGTAACTATTACTGTAACTATTACTGTAACTATTACTGTAACTATTACTATAACCATTACTATAGACTGTCTGAGGCAAGCGGACAAGTTGTGGAGGCTGGACCTGGTGATGGTCATCCTGTTTAAGGTAACTGTTACTGTAACTATTACTGTAACTATTACTGTAACTATTACTGTAACTATTACTATAGACTGTCTGAGGCAGGCGGACAAGGTCTGGAGGCTGGACCTGGTGATGGTCATCCTGTTTAAGGTAACTATTACTGTAACTATTACTGTAACTATTACTATAACTATTACTGTAACTATTACTATAACTATTACTATAGACTGTCTGAGGCAGGCCGACAAGGTCTGGAGGCTGGACCTGGTGATGGTCATCCTCTTTAAGGTGAGACACCCCAGGTGAAATCATGATTTTTTTTTTTTTTTTTTTTTTGCTATTTTGCTTCCTAAACATGTTTTCTTTCATTAGAAATACAGATTTAGATGTTTAGTTGGATAGTTTATTTTAGCCAATGACAGCTAGTTTTTCTGGGTGAAAAGCCACCATCTCTATTTTCATGATTGGTTGTTGGTACAAAGGAAGTGACCATATTTAGATCAGACCACAGTCAGCTCGAGGTCCAGACCTTTCCAATGATATATGCCATTATATGTTGTTGCCAAGGTTTGGATGAGATATTTTGTCTCAAAATAGTGGCTTCAAATAAAACGTTTTGGAATTTTACAATACAAATCTTTAAAGGCCGTTTTCTCAAAATGAGTTTTCCTCATACTTGGGACAAAGAATCTCCACTTCAGTTGAACTCACATACACCAAACGTTCCAGTCTTATTCATAACTATATTCCGCAGACATTTACACATGGATTTGTTGATATATCATTCACAGCCTGATTTACATCACATTTTATACCAGAAAAATGCCGAAAATTGGGTTTTTTATGCCTGTTGACACTATTTTCTGATTTGTGGAGTGATAATTAGAGATATCAAAAATCCCATGTGTAATTTTCTTTGGCTCTAATGTATCAACATAATGAAATGATAATTTTGTACCTGGCTTTATCCGATCTTCAGATTTATCGTCCCGAAATGTATGCAAATTAGCGCATATTATAATGCCTAATTTGCATATTTAAACATATAATTTCAGAAAACTTGTAATACAAAAAATCTTAGTTTTAATATAAGTAATCAACTGGAGAAGTTTCATTGTGATAGCTATTATTTAACTTTTTTTCCCTATTCACCTGGGGTGTCTCGCCTTAAGGTAACTATTACTGTAACTATTACTGTAACTATTACTGTAACTATTACTATAACTATTACTATAGACTGTCTGAGGCAGGCCGACAAGGTCTGGAGGCTGGACCTGGTGATGGTCATCCTGTTTAAGGTAACTGTTATGAAACACTGTTCTACGTATTGGACCCTCGTCTGGTTCTGGTGTGTGACGTGACGACCCGGTTGGCTTTTCCATGGTTCGGCGGCGGACAGACAGACAGGCCGGCCCGGGAGAAGAGATTAACATGACACGGAGACATGGTCACATTGAAACGTTCACAAGGTTTTATTACTCATGCAGCAGCATATATATCGTGGATACTTCATGTCCTAATGACGTCACTGACTAGACATCACAAAGCACTGCCTGCAGCACGGCCTGCAGCGTGCTCTAACACAGCTAAACTATGTTACAGTTCAGGCAGTGCACCATACATATAAGTACATCACGTACAAGTACCAAGTATCAGTAGACAGCATGTTGTATTATATATCACAACAGTAACTATAAAGTAACTATTACTGTCTGAGGCAGGCCGACAAGACGCACACCCCAAAACACTCTCATTCCACAGTTTTTATTGTCGATTGTTGATATTATTGATTTATTGATTCCTTCGTCTTAGTATTTCCCCTGATAAAGTAGTTTGTATTTGTTTTCTCATGCCAACCATGTAATAGACATTTGATACAGAAACTGTAGAAAAATACACACATCACTTCGTGGAGGTGCTGGGTTCCAAAAGTAACATATGAAAAGAGAAGGGAACCCGCACACTCGTATGCTCCAAAAGATAACTTTTATTGAAGACGTTTCGAGCCAAGGCTCTTCATCTGGTCAAACTCTTTAAACGTCGTCAATAAAAGTTATCTTTTGGAGCATACGAGTGTGCGGGTTCCCTTCTCTTTTCATAGACATTTGATATACCTGCATTGCTGCATGTTTATCTGTTGGTCTTGATCAAGTAGCCAAACCACCAGAGTTTAATAAGCTACTGTAGTGTAGTCACTATTCATTGATTCACTGGCACACCAAAATAACTGCATCCATTTGAAAATAAATATCACTGTTCTCAGGTCGAATATTGATATGCAATTAAAATGTGATTCATTTAGATTAATTAATTACAAAGCCTCTGATTAATTCGATTAACATTTTTAACCAAGCCCTATTTTTCATCTGGGAGCATTTTGACTGAATCAGTGTATTTATCTACAGAAGAAATATGAAGCCAGACACATAATGTACTGCATGTATTCAATACATTACAGTACATTCTTTGTTTGGCTTAATTGTATTTCTATTACAATAGGAATACAGTTATTAATTTGCCCCGGGACTGTATACATTTACTTTGGGACGGTTCAAATTGTATTTTGGGACGTTGGTGAAAAAAGTTAGTCTGGTGTGTGTGTGTGTGTGTGTGTGTGTGTGTGTGTGTGTGTGTGTGTGTGTGTGTGTGTGTGTGTGTGTGTGTGTGTGTGTGTGTGTGTGTGTGTGTGTGTGTGTGTGTGTGTGTGTGTGTGTGTGTGTGTGTGTGTGTGTGTGTGTGTGTGTGTGTGTGTGTGTGTGTGTGTGTGTGTGTGTGTGTGTGTGTGTGTGTGTGTGTGTGTGTGTGTGTGTGTGTGTGTGTGTGTGTGTGTGTGTGTGTGTGACTGCGTGTGACTGCGTGTGACTGCGTGTGCGCTCTGCTGCGCTGCGGAGGAAAAGAACATTAAAACTGAAAGCGTGTGTTTGGGCTGACCTAGGATCAGTTCAGTGTTGCAGCGACATCAACGGCTGTGTTACTCGTGTGATGATTAATGCTGGTTCAGGATCAGCAGCGCCAGACTGTAATACAGTAACCACACAATGCAAAAGCCCCGTCCTGTGGCTTCGCTCCAGATGATTCGAATTATTATGATGATTGTGTGTAAAAAAAGTGAAGAGATCTATTCTCAACCCATGGTTGAGAATACCTTAACCCACTTTGGTGTTTTAAACATTGTTATAATTTAGCTATTGGAAAATAGCAGACCTACAGTGGGGTTCCCTTGGTTTATGCCGGCCCAGTACCCATAGTTACCTCTAGGTATTTAAAAGTACCTGGGTACCTATGGAAGTCACACCTCTTATGGGTGTGGTTTAGTCTTAAGGGGAGTTTTCTTTTCACCTACTGTGTAATATAATAAACAGACAGTAGGTGGCAGTAGGGCAGTAGGACAGAGGCCAGTGCAGTATTCAGCTTGCAAATTTAATGAAAATTTGAAGGGATGTGCCAGGGACCCCCCATTTTGGGGGATGTGCCGGGGACCCCCATTTGGGGGGGTGTGCCGGGGACCCCCGTTTGGGGGGATGTGCTGGGGACCCCCCGTTTGGGGAGATGTGCCGGGGACCCCCGTTTGGGGAGATGTGCCGGGGACCCCCATTTGAGAGGATATGCCAGGGACCCCATAAGAGAAGGTTTTTACAGCTATAGCAGTGACTCTAAACCCGTGTAATTTCAAGGACCCCCAGTTTGACATGCATTAGTCTATCTATGTAGTATGGAGGGGGGGTCCCTGGCGTGTCTCTTCGGGTGGGGGTCCCTGGCGTGTCACCCCCCCACCCAACTATACAGCTTGCAAATTTAATGAAAATTTGAAGGGATGTGCCAGGGACCCCCGTTTGGGGGGATGTGCCGGGGACCCCCATTTGAGAGGATATGCCAGGGACCCCCATAAGAGAAGGTTTTTATTTTATTTTTTTATTAGTCTATGGAGGGGGGGTCCCTGGCGTGTCTAAATAAAATACACATTAACAACTATACACAATTTGGCCATTTTAAAATAGCGTGTGAGCTTGTGGATCTGCTATTTTCAAAATATTTTTATATATTTGAAAACTTGAAATGAGACAGAAAATCTAAATTAAATTAAATTCAAAGGAGCTTTATATATATATAATATATATATTTATATATGTGTGTGTGTGTGTGTGTGTGTGTGTGTGTGTGTGTGTGTGTGTGTGTGTGTGTGTGTGTGTGTGTGTGTGTGCGTGTGCGTGTGTGTGTGTTACTGAAAAAAAGTAAAAAGACTTTTCACTACTATTGGTATGTCTGTAAATCTGTCCTTCCCTCCTAATTTGTTTACTCAAGATTCTTTTGAATTTCTAAATGCTTATTGTGCACTTTGAAAGGCTGGAAGGGCTTAGGGTTGACAACAGAGTACAGCATCTTGCAATGGGTCTGGTCCACAAGATTCGCTACACACCACCAAGATGTACTTTCTGTGCTTGTTTATTGCAAACTGTTAAATAACCGAGTCAATTAATCAATCAGTTATATACCCCATATTACAATAAAAAACTAAACTAAATGGAAAGTGGAAACTAATGATATATTCAAAACAAACAACCTAATGTTAGGGTTCATGTTGATTGATTTAATACTTTATGAACGGTATGCAGGGGGGGGAAGCACAGGAAAGCACCTACAGTTTCACATGAAGTACATTTCAGTTCAAACCAGACTCCTGTAGGCTACACTCTCAGAGATAAATGAGGATTCCATTGTATAACTCATTGATGGATTGACTACTTTATTTGTAAGAAACACGCACATAAAGTCAAGTTGAATACAAACAAGAGTATGATATAAAGCGATTGTGATAAAAGCGCTATATAAAAGCACAATTTACCATTTACCAAAAGGATTAACCCCAAGATATGGCCTGTTTCCATTGAGGTCCTGTGTATTCAATTAATCAAAACGTACAGCCCAGAAGTTCTGTACGGTTAGGACATGTAACTCAGTTTCCACTCCATTTTGTGTGCAGTGGATGCATAGTGTAGTCTGTCACTTCTGAACATTTTCATTCCCTTACAAATACCCCATATTACAATAAAAAATAACCTAAATGGAACATGAAAACTAATGATACATTCAAAACAAACAACATTGCGTTAGGGTTCATGTAATTGATTGATTGAATCCTTTAAGAACAGTGTGCAGGGAAAAAACATAGGAGAGCACAGTTTGAAGTGAATAACATTTCACCCTGGCTCCATTGTTTGTTTGGGACACCCTAAAGGCTAAAGGTGTTGGATGCGCCGTGGGGGGTGGGGTAATATGAACTGTCTTGCCAGGAAACTGTGAAGCATTTCAGCTCACATAATGTATTAAACTCCTGAACATCATTAAATATGAATTAAAATACTCTATATTCTCTTGCATCCAAAGAGCCTAAAGTATTACCGATTTCCAATACTTGGAATACTTCTACTTCTACTCCACATCTCAGAGGCAAATATTGTAATTTGGCAGGCAGGCAGACAGACAGACAGACAGACCCTGACTATCTATGCCACTATTTGTAATAGAGTACATTTAATAGAGTTAAATATCTATAAGGGTCCATTTGGTTAACAACTATCCATTTAGCTGGGGACCACTGTTTAGGCAGAGAGGGAGGGAGGGAGGGATGGAGGGAGGGAGAGAGAGATGGAGGGAGGGAGATAGATAGAGTTGCCAGGGACCCCCATTTGAAGAGATATGCCAGGGACCCCCATTTGAAAAAGATATGCCAGGGACCCCCATTTGAAAAAGATATGCCAGGGACCCCCATTTGAAAAAGATATGCCAGGGACCCCCATTTGAAAAGATATGCCAGGGACCCCCATTTGAAGAGATATGCCAGGGACCCCCATTTGAAAAAGATATGCCAGGGACCCCCATTTGAAGAGATATGCCAGGGACCCCCATTTGAAAAGATATGCCAGGGACCCCCATTTGAAGAGATATGCCAGGGACCCCCATTTGAAAAAGATATGCCAGGGACCCCCATTTGAAGAGATATGCCAGGGACCCCCATTTGAAAAAGATATGCCAGGGACCCCCATTTGAAAAAGATATGCCAGGGACCCCCATTTGAAGACATATGCCAGGGACCCCCATTTGAAAAATATATGCCAGGGACCCCCATTTGAAAAATATATGCCAGGGACCCCCATTTGAAGAGATATGCCAGGGACCCCCATTTGAAAAAGATATGCCAGGGACCCCCATTTGAAAAATATATGCCAGGGACCCCCATTTGAAGAGATATGCCAGGGACCCCCATTTGAAAAAGATATGCCAGGGACCCCCATTTGAAAAGATATGCCAGGGACCCCCATAAGAGAAGGTTTTTACAGCTATAGCAGTGACTCTCAACCCGTTTAATTTCAAGGACCCCCAGTTTGACATGCATTAGTCTATGGAGTATGGACCCCCATTTAATGGCATTTATATCTCTGGGACCCCCAATATTTATATTGTAACATCAATGATAATTTAACTTTAGAGTGTAGAAATGGAACCAAATGGACCCTAACCGCTTACTCAAGTAAATATTACTTGTAACAGTATGTATTTCAATATTACAGTATTGATACTTTAGTTTACAGTACAAATTGACTGCATATTGCTAGAAGCTACATATTAAGACTCAGTGCATGCAGCTCTGCTCATCATGGGCCGACGCCACCTGGTGGTTGAATAGCCACTCCACATATTAAAATAAACCTGTGGGTGTGGCTGAGAATCTGGGGGTGTGTCTGTGGGTGTGTCTAACATAAATACCCATAGGTACCCATCAATGTCATTTTGAGATTGAGGCACAGACGAATAGGACTGTACCGTACAAGCTCGTAGCGTGCCACCGAGTGGCACGCTACGAGCTTGTAGGTCTGTTTTGTTTTTGAAAAATCGTGAAAATATTTATTTCAGAAAATATTTTGAATATATATTTTTTATTTCGAGGTCAGGCCTATAAATAGGTTAACACAGGGAGGGCTACTGCAAGTGGACTAGGTACAGTATGTCCGCAGTGACTAAATGTGACTAAATGACTAAAACACGGTCCTTCCGGTTGTTTTTAGGATTGATTTTAAAATTATTTTACTTGTCTATAAAGCTCTCAATGGTCTCGCACCTTCCTACCTACATGACTGCCTGCCTAAATATGTCCCAAACCGCCCCCTAAGGTCTTCCACTGCTGGCCTGCTCGCTTTTCCTAAAAAAAATGGCAACTAAAAAATACGGGGAAGCAGCTTTTTGCTTCTACGGGCCGTCGGCATGGAACAAACTCCCACTGTACCTTCGTCAGGCAGCCTCTGTAGACATTTTTAAAGCTCAGCTCAAGACCCACTTCTACAACATTGCTTTTAATTGATCTTTTATTTTTTTTTGTTATTCATGTCCTCACTGTATTGCATTACTGCTTGTTTTTTAATGTCGTTGCCTTGCTTTTCTTTTATTCTCCATTGTTCTGTAAAGCACTTTGAGCTGCATTTCATGCCATGAAAGGTGCTATACAAATAAAGTTGTATTATTATTACTTCCTCAGGGCATCCCATTGGAGTCCACGGACGGGGAGCGTCTGGTGAAGTCTCCTCAGTGTGCCAACCCGGGCCTGTGTGTCCAGCCTCACCACATCGGGGTGTCTGTCAAGGAGCTGGACCTGTACCTCGCCTACTTCGTACACGCAGGTACGGAGACACACACACACACACACACACTGCGCTGCTGTCTGAACCGTGCAAATGCATCTCTTTTTGGTCTGAACTGACCGGAAGAAGCGTTGGTTTGAGTTTGAGGCGTTTTCCATGTCTGAGTGGTTCCGTCCACTAAGTGGCGCCGTCCACTCCAAGGTTACGGTTAGGGTTAACCCATGTCTGAGTGGTTCTGCCCACTCTGTCTGTCCGTATACGTCTCTTATGTCTGCTTGAGTCTATATGGAAATACTGATGGGTGTCACTGTTGAGCAGCCTAACGCAAAAACACATGCGCAACACACGCACGCATGCACGTACACGTACACATGCACACACGCACGCACGCACGCACACACACACACACTGCACTGGCTGCTTGTTACAATAATGTGTAATAAAACGTCTGGGTTTCCGAGGCTACAATATGTGTGGTATTGTTGCCTGAGTGTAGGAACCTTGGTTATTCAGGTGTGTGACGCATGCAGCGACTATTGTTAGTTTGTCGTGGAAATTAAGATATAAACATTTAATAATACTCCGTTATAGAGAGTATTTCCTCTAGGTTATACAGTCTGATATTATCTCTATCTGTCACACCCCTGTGGTGCTGTTTGGTCCCGTTTGTTTCACCATGTTACTGTCCCATTTGGTGAATGTCTTGAGGCTATACACTGACACGAAAACGCGTATTCAGGGCGGAGTCACCACCCCCGGGGTGTAAGTTGTAATTTGCTCTCGTTCACTGCGATGCAATTTGCGGCATTTCCAAAACAATATTGCGCAGAGTAGCGATTATTATCAAACGTATTTGCAATGCCATACGTTGAAAGATCTGTTGCCCGTGGACAAGGCACGTTACCTCCGCAAGTTAGATATTATTATCGGCATAGATGTTTGTCCGTATGGGATTAAGGATTGGAAAAAGGTGCATTGGCAGCCATAGAAAATTCTGCCCAGGGTAAAAAACCGGACGTGTCAGTGTATATGTCGGGGGTTTGGCTGTTGTGGGAGTGAGCTATAAAAGCTGTCGCCTTTGTGTGTCTCTGGGAGTCAGACTGGGGTTTCCATACATGAACAGGTCATGTACGTCTTTTCTTCTTACTCGAGTAAAATCCTTATACTTCACAACTCTGAATTCTTGTGTTGCCTCGTTATCATTATCATTATGAATTGTCTTTTTGAGCGTGTGTCCCACAGACCGCCTTTACAAGTTGCACTAGACTCTGAGACAATTTACAATTACAATTTACAATTTAGGCATTTAGCAGGCGCTCTTGATCCATTCTGAACGGGAACCCATTTTTGGTATTGGCATCATGTTATGCTTTAGCTACTGAAAAATAGCAGATCTACAAGCTCATAGCGCGCCACCGAGTGGCGCGCTACGAGCTTGTAGGTCTGCTATTTTTGAAAAATCGAAGAGCGAATGACATTTTTAGAATCTGATCTCAGGTCAGAATGGGCTAATCAGACCAGTGTGTGTCCAGTGGAAACCTCGTATGAATCTGATCTCAGGTCAGAATGGGTTAATCCAGAGCGATTTACATTAAGCAATAACAAAAAAAAGCATGATATACAGTTGTTGTGTGAATAAACTATATTCCCCCGGCTGGGCATGAATACATTAATTCTATGGTGATTCATGGTATAAAGGAAAATAAGCTACTTTTATGTTATGTTGGTTTTTAATTTTATATTTACATTAATTATACATGGGTGGCCAAACCTTGCACATCCCTGTTTGGTTCAGAAATGACTGAAATCATGTACAGTAGTGCATGGTTGTTTTGACTTTTGATTTTTCCATTTGTCTTTTCTTTTTTAATAATAATAATAATAAAACTTTATTAGTATAGCACCTTTCATGACATGAAATGCAGCTCAAAGTGCTTTACAGAAAAATGGAGAATAAAAGAAAAGCAAGGCAACAACATTATAAGAACAAGCAGTAATGCAATACAGTGGGACATATTTAGGCAGGCAGTCATGTAGGTAGGAAGGTGCGAGACCATTGAGGGGTTTATAAACAAGTAAAATAATTTAAAAATCAATCCTAAAAACAACCGGAAGCCAGTGCAGTGATGCCAAAACTGGAGTAATATGTTCTCTCATCTTAGTTCTAGTTTTAAGACGTTTCTGTGATAAACTGAGGTCTGTTTTGTGCTTAATCTGCTTTGAATTAGCAAAAAAAACATCATTAAAATAACGTTGATACAGAATTACAGATCGGCCTATCACAGTTGAACATTAATTGTCACGCAAATAATTGTGATTGTTTGGCTGAACATGAATCAGTAATAGTACAGTGGGTTGGCCTATAGTGCACAGTATGCAGATTTACTGAAATATTATGACATAATTATTCATTATTTTTTTATTCTTAAAAAAACTATACCTAAAACGACCCCCCCATGAAAAGGAAAATAATTGCAGATCTACACGCACGCGCGCGCACACACACACACACACGCACACGCACACACACACATTAAGTGTTTAATACTAGAGTGTATTCTTCGGACGTTCTGTAGGTTGGCCAATCAGAGGCAGGTGGGGGCGGGTCTAAGTCGCTTGAGTGGCAGCGCCCCTTCTGCACTTCCACTTGACTGACGCCTTGCTTGTACTTCAGCACGCACACACACACACACACACACACACACACACACACACACACACACACACACACACACACACACACACACACACACACAGAGTGGACATAAAGACTGACCCACTTCACTGAGCTCTTAAACTGATTTGTTTCGTCTCTTCTCTGTAAACCTGTTAGACCCTCTGTGTGTGTGTGCGTGTGTGTGTGTGTGTGTGTGTGTGTGTGTGTGTGTGTGTGTGCACGGCTGCATTTATTAACGGAGCGCAAGAAACTCTCCTCTCCTCTCCTCTCCTCTCCTCTCCTCTCCTCTCCTCTCCTCTCCTCTCCATCAGTCTTGTTACTGAAGGCAGAGAGCTACTTCACTTGGTGACCACTTGGCATTGCGTTGGCACCGCGTTGGCATCACGGGCACACACACACACACACACACACACACACACACACACAGCGAATGCCCGGTCTTTTTATACATGCAGCTCCAATCCCCCTGCCCCCCCCCCCCCCCCCCCCCCGTTGGTCCCAGCAGGAGCAACCAATAGTAAACAGTCGTTGTGGTGGAGGGTCCCTACAGCAACCCCCCCCCTCTACCCGTGGTTGTCATGCCAGCCATGCCCCCCCCCCCCCCCCCATGTTGGCACAACGATGCCAGCTCCCCCCCCCCCCCCCCCTCCCACACACACATAAAACGATGCCAGCTCCAAAATGCACCCCGGTGTTGGCAGAGGGTCAACGAAACGCACGACGAACAGCCATGTTGGCCAGAATCCTTTAGGCTGCTCATTTGGACAAACTGTAAAATAACCCATTATGGAGAATCTCTTTCAAATGTATACAAATATTTTGAAGATGAGTTAAACAACATGCAGATGAACAGAAACATGATGGAGTCTGGAAGCACATCCACCATAAGGTGTGTGTGTGTGTGTGTGTGTGTGTGGGGGTGTGTGTGTGTGTGCGCGTGCATGCGTGTGTACGTGTGGGCGTGTGCGTGTGTACAGGTCTTGTCCTCACAACATGAAAGAGCTCTGTTGCATGGAGACACACACACACTGTGTGTGTGTGTGTGTGTGTGTGTGTGTGTGTGTGTGTGTGTGTGTGCGCGCGTGCGTGTGTACGTGCGTGCGTGCATCCACGTCTGGATGATGAAATATTGACGAAGAGTGAGGATGACGAGCGTCTCCGTGGGAACCATGTGTCAACAAATAAAACATAAAGTCAACAAATTAAATATATTCAAATTATACAAATAAAGTGCATCCAGTCTGCAAGCAGAGTGAAATCGGATTATTAATATATTTGTAGTCATAATTATAGTCTTCTGAATGCTGGAACCACTTAATACTAATAGCATCATACTGTTGACCCATTTCGGGAACACCTTTTGGTGTTTAAAGCATCATGTTATACTTTAGTTGTTGAAAAATAGAAAATAGATCTACAAGCTCTATAGTGCGGCACCGAGTGCCGCACTATGAGCTTGTAGATCTGCTATTTTTGAAAAAAAGTGAAAACGTGGTGCAAATCTTTGAACATGTATTAATTCAGAACGTTTTTAACTAAAATCTTTCCTTCTGAGAGGTCCCTGGAACAACATATTGTCAGATGGGGGTCGGCGGCCAAATACAGATATTTTTTGGGGTCCTTGACGTGAAATATTGAGAACCACTGATACAGAAATATGTAGGTTTTTCAGGGAAAAAATACATTTTGTTTTCCGACGTCGGGTCCAAATGGGTTAACTAAAGTGTAAACCTGAGTCTCTGTCTCGCCTCAAATGAGAGAATTAACTTCTGCTCTCAGTGCTCTGATACTGTTTATACAGGTTCAGGGGTTCTCCTCTCAGTGCTCTGATACTGTTTATACAGGTTCAGGGGTTCTCCTCTCAGTGCTCTGATACTGTATATACAGGTTCAGGGGTTCTGCTCTCAGTGCTCTGATACTGTTTATACAGGTTCAGGGGTTCTCCTCTCAGTGCTCTGATACTGTATATACAGGTTCAGGGGTTCTGCTCTCAGTGCTCTGATACTGTTTATACAGGTTCAGGGGTTCTCCTCTCAGTGCTCTGATACTGTATATACAGGTTCAGGGGTTCTCCTCTCAGTGCTCTGATACTGTATATACAGGTTCAGGGGTTCTCCTCTCAGTGCTCTGATATACTGTATATACAGGTTCAGGGGTTCTCCTCTCAGTGCTCTGATAATGTATATACAGGTTCAGGGGTTCTCCTCTCAGTGCTCTGATATATACAGCTTCAGGGGTTCTCCTCTCAGTGCTCTGATACTGTATATACAGGTTCAGGGGTTCTCCTCTCAGTGCTCTGATACTGTATTTACAGGTTCAGGGGTTCTCCTCCCAGTGCTCTGATATATACAGCTTCAGGGGTTCTCCTCTCTCTGACACACACTGACACCACGGCGCGTATTCAGAGCGTCAAGGGGGAGTTGTGATTTGCTCTCGTTCACTGCAGTGCAATTTGCGGCATTTCCAAAACAATATTGCGCAGAGTATAGCGATTATTATCAAACGTATTTGCAATGCCATACGTTGAAAGATCTGTTGCCCCGTGGACAATAAGGCACGCTATACCTCCGCAAGTTAGATATTATTATCGGCATAGATGTTTGTCCGTATGTGATTAAGGATTGGTTGGCATGCCATAGAAATTCTTACCCCGGGCTAAAACCGGATGTGACATTTGTGGGCGTTCCTGTCTAGCGTGATGTCCGTCTATACAGTGAGTGCTCTTGGGAGAGTGTTTTAGTTTTTAGTGTAGTTTTATGGCTGAGAGTCTTTTGCTGTCCCACCATTCCATTCCATGGTCACTCACGACCATTCCATTCAAAATCCATATTTTTAATTCAACTCGATTCTAAAACGTTTTTCTACCTGAGAGACGGCCAAAGCAGTCCCCAGCATGGTGTACACGACTAGAGAATGTAGAATGATTGTTATTTTGATGTTCTGTTGCTGTTTTCTCTCCTAATGGTACCAACATCAACACATGTAGCATGGACGGTCTGTATCTTTATGTCTGGCCGTGAGAACGCAGCGTTGGGTTGAGATGTGGATACAGACAGATCACCATGTGCACTTTTTACTGTTGTTCCACAAAGACACAGACAGACAGACAGACAGGCAGGCAGGCAGGCAGGCAGGCAGGCAGGCAGACAGACAGACAGACGCAGACAGACATGATCTACAAGTACTCTCTGTCTCTCTTGTCCAGTCATTCTCTCTCTCTCTCTCTCCCTCTTTCTCTCTCTCTCTGTCTCTCGTCCCAGCGTGCCCCCCCCACCCCCCCCCCCCCCCCCTCTCTGCGGCGGGGCTGCTAATTAAATTCCTGTGCTGTCCATTAGACAGATAGAGA
>NW_027665919.1:0-83566 GCF_963924005.1 Protomyctophum bolini
GAAAGCTAGCACTTTGAGCAATGTGGGAAGTGCTGGGCAGTTTGGGACAACAGGGCCAAAATGTCACTTTCACAGTCCCAAAAGTGCCATTTTCACAGTAAAAAGGCCTGTCACTTTTGCTTAGCTTAGTCTGTAACTTGAAAACTATGTACCGTTATGGCCCTATAAACTGTGTTGGATGAAAGCTAGCACTTTGAGCATTGTGGGAAGTGCTGGGGCAGTTTGGGACAACAGGGCCAAAATGTCACTTTCACAGTCCAAAGTGCCATTTTCACAGTAAAAAAAAACAGATCTTTTGCTTAGCTTAGTCTGTAACTTGAAAACTATGTACCGTCTGGCCCTATAAACTGTGTTGGGATTAAAGCATAGCCACTTTGAGCAATGTGGGAAGTGCTGGGGCAGTTTGGGACAACAGGGCCAAAATGTCACTTTCACAGTCCCAAAGTGCCGTTTTCACAGTAAAAAAAAAAAGATTCATTTTGCTTAGCTTTTGTCTGTAACTTGAAACTATGTACCGTATGGCCCTATAAACTGTGTTGGGATGAAAGCTAGCCACTTTTGAGCAATGTGGGAAGTGCTGGGGCAGTTTGGGACAACAGGGCAAAATGTCACTTTCACAGTCCCAAAGTGCCATTTTCACAGTAAAAAGGCCTGGTTCACTTTTGCTTAGCTTAGTCTGTAACTTGAAAACTATGTACCGTATGGCCGTATAAACTGTGTTGGGATGAAAGCTAGCCACTTTGAGCAATGTGGGAAGTGCTGGGGCAGTTTGGGACAACAGGGCCAAAATGTCACTTTCACAGTCCCAAAGTGCCATTTTCACAGTAAAAAGGCCTGTTCACTTTTGCTTAGCTTAGTCTGTAACTTGAAAACTATGTACCGTATGGCCCTATAAACTGTGTTGGGATGAAAGCTAGCCACTTTGAGCATTGTGGCAAGAGCTGGGGGCAGTTTGGGACAACAGGGAACGAACAGGGCCAAAATGTCACTTTCACAGTCCCAAAGTGCCATTTCACAGTAAAAAGGCCTGGTTCACTTTTGCTTAGCTTAGTCTGTACTTGAAAAACTATGTACCGTATGGCCCTTAAACTGTGTTGGGATGAAAGCTAGCCACTTTGAGCAATGTGGGAAGTGCTGGGGCAGTTTGGACAACAGGGCCAAAATGTCACTTTCACAGTCCCAAAGTGCCATTTTCACAGTAAAAAGGCCTGGTTCACTTTTGCTTAGCTTAGTCTGTAACTGAAAACTATGTACCGAGTATGGCCCTATAAACTGTGTTGGGATGAAAGCTAGCCACTTTGAGCAATGTGGGAAGTGCTGGGGCAGTTTGGGACAACAGGGCCAAAATGTCACTTTCACAGTCCCAAAGTGCCATTTTCACAGTAAAAAAAAAACAGATTCATTTTGCTTAGCTTAGTCTGTAACTTGAAAACTATGTACCGTATGGCCCTATAAACTGTGTGGGATGAAAGCTAGCCACTTTGAGCAATGTGGGAAGTGCTGGGCAGTTTGGGACAACAGGGCCAAAATGTCACTTTCACAGTCCCAAAGTGCCATTTTCACAGTAAAAAGGCCTGTTCACTTTTGCTTAGATTAGTCTGTAACTTGAAAACTATGTACCGTATGGCCCTATAAACTGTGTTGGGATGAAAGCTAGCCACTTTGAGCAATGTGGGAAGTGCTGGGGCAGTTTGGGACAACAGGGCCAAAATGTCACTTTCACAGTCCCAAAGTGCCATTTTCACAGTAAAAAAAAACAGATTCATTTTGCTTAGCCTTAGTCTGTAACTTGAAAACTATGTACCGTATGGCCCTATAAACTGTGTTGGATGAAAGCTAGGCCACTTTGAGCAATGTGGGAAGTGCTGGGGCAGTTTGGGACAACAGGGCCAAAATGTCACTTTCACAGTCCAAAGTGCCGTTTTCACAGTAAAAAAAAAAGATTCATTTTGCTTAGCTAGTCTGTAACTTGAAAACTATGTACCGTATGCCCTATAAACTGTGTTGGGATGAAAGCTAGCCACTTGAGCAATGTGGGAAGTGCTGGGCAGTTTGGGACAACAGGGCCAAAATGTCACTTTCAGCAGTCCCAAAGTGCCATTTTCCCAGTAAAAAGGCCTGGTTCACTTTTGCTTAGCTTAGTCTGTAACTTGAAACTATGTACCGTATGGCCCTATAAACTGTGTTGGGATGAAAGCTAGCCACTTTGAGCATTGTGGGAAGTGCTGGGGCAGTTTGGGACAACAGGGCCAAAATGTCACTTTCACAGTCCCAAAGTGCCATTTTCACAGTAAAAAGGCCTGGTTCACTTTTGCTTAGCTTAGTCTGTAACTTGAAAACTATGTACCGTATGGCCCTATAAACTGTGTTGGGATGAAAGCTAGCCACTTTGAGCATTGTGCAAGAGCTGGGGCAGTTTGGGACAACAGGAACGAACAGGCCAAAATGTCACTTTCACAGTCCCAAAGTGCCATTTTCACAGTAAAAGGCCTGGTTCACTTTTGCTTAGCTTAGTCTGTAACTTGAAAACTATGTACCGTATGGCCCTATAAACTGTGTTGGGATGAAAGCTAGCCACTTTGAGCAATGTGGGAAGTGCTGGGGCAGTTTGGGACAACAGGGCCAAAATGTCACTTTCACAGTCCCAAAGTGCCATTTTCACAGTAAAAAGGCCTGGTTCACTTTGGCTTAGCTTAGTCTGTAACTTGAAAACTATGTACCGTTATGGCCCTATAAACTGTGTTGGGATGAAAGCTAGCCACTTTGAGCAATGTGGGGAAGTGCTGGGGCAGTTTGGGACAACAGGGCCAAAATGTCACTTTCACAGTCCCAAAGTGCCATTTTCACAGTAAAAAAGGCCTGGTTCACTTTTGCTTAGCTAGTCTGTAACTTGAAAACTATGTACCGTATGGCCCTATAAACTGTGTTGGGATGAAAGCTAGCCACTTTGAGCAATGTGGGAAGTGCTGGGGCAGTTTGGGACAACAGGGCCAAAATGTCACTTTCACAGTCCCAAAGTGCCGTTTTCACAGTAAAAAAAAAAAGATTAATTTTGCTTAGCTTAGTCTGTAACTTGAAAACTATGTACCGTATGGCCCTATAAACTGTGTTGGGATGAAAGCTAGCCACTTTGAGCAATGTGGGAATGTGCTGGGGCAGTTTGGGACAACAGGGCCAAAATGTCACTTTCACAGTCACAAAGTGCCATTTTCACAGTAAAAAGGCCTGTTCACTTTTGCTTAGCTTAGTCTGTAACTTGAAAACTATGTACCGTATGGCCCTATAAACTGTGTTGGGATGAAAGCTAGCCACTTTGAGCAATGTGGGAAGTGCTGGGGCAGTTTGGGACAACAGGGCCAAATGTCACTTTCACAGTCCCAAAGTGCCGTTTTCACAGTAAAAAAAAAAGATTAATTTTGCTTAGCTTAGTCTGTAACTTGAAAACTATGTACCGTATGGCCCTATAACTGTGTTGGGGATGAAAGCTAGCCACTTTGAGCAATGTGGGAAGTGCTGGGGCAGTTTGGGACAAAAGGGCCAAAATGTCACTTTCACAGTCCCAAGTGCATTTTCACAGTAAAAAGGCCTGGTTCACTTTTGCTTAGCTTAGTCTGTAACTTGAAAACTATGTACCGTATGGCCCTATAAACTGTGTTGGGATGAAAGCTAGCCACTTTGAGCAATGTGGGAAGTGCTGGGGCTAGTTTGGGACAGACAGGGCCAAAATGTCACTTTCACAGTCCCAAAGTGCCATTTTCACAGTAAAAGGCCTGGTTCACTTTTGCTTAGCTTAGTCTGTAACTTGAAAACTATGTACCGTATGGCCCTATAAACTGTGTTGGGATGAAAGCTAGCCACTTTGAGCAGTGTGGGAAGTGCTGGGGCAGTTTGGGACAACAGGGCCAAAATGTCACTTTCACAGTCCCAAAGTGCCATTTTCACAGTAAAAAGGCCTGGTTCACTTTTGCTTAGCTTAGTCTGTAACTTGAAAACTATGTACCGTATGGCCCTATAAACTGTGTGGGATGAAAGCTAGCCACTTTGAGCATTGTGGGCAAGAGCTGGGGCAGTTTGGGACAACAGGGAACGAACAGGCCAAAATGTCACTTTCACAGTCCCAAGTGCCATTTTTCACAGTAAAAAGGCCTGGTTCACTTTTGCTTAGCTTAGTCTGTAACTTGAAAACTATGTACCGTATGGCCCTATAAACTGTGTTGGGATGAAAGCTAGCCACTTGAGCAATGTGGGAAGTGCTGGGGCAGTTTGGGACAACAGGGCCAAAATGTCACTTTCACAGTCCCAAAGTGCCATTTTCACAGTAAAAAGCCTGGTTCACTTTTGCTTAGCTTAGTCTGTAACTTGAAAACTATGTACCGTATGGCCCTATAAACTGTGTTGGGATGAAAGCTAGCCACTTTGAGCAATGTGGGAAGTGCTGGGGCAGTTTGGGACAACAGGGCCAAAATGTCACTTTCACAGTCCCAAAGTGCCATTTTCACAGTAAAAAGGCCTGGTTCACTTTTGCTTAGCTTAGTCTGTAACTTGAAAACTATGTACCGTATGGCCCTATAAACTGTGTTGGGATGAAAGCTAGCCACTTTGAGCAATGTGGGAAGTGCTGGGGCAGTTTGGGACAACAGGGCCAAAATGTCACTTTCACAGTCCCAAAGTGCCGTTTTCACAGTAAAAAAAAAAGATTCATTTTGCTTAGCTTAGTCTGTAACTTGAAAACTATGTACGTATGGCCCTATAAACTGTGTTGGGATGAAAGCTAGCCACTTTGAGCAATGTGGGAAGTGCTGGGGCAGTTTGGGACAACAGGGCAAAATGTCACTTTCACAGTCCCAAAGTGCCATTTTCACAGTAAAAAGGCCTGGTTCACTTTTGCTTAGCTTAGTCTGTAACTGAAAACTATGTACCGTATGGCCCTATAAACTGGTGTAGGGATGAAAGCTAGCCACTTTGAGCAATGTGGAAGTGCTGGGGCAGTTTGGGACAACAGGGCCAAAATGTCACTTTTCACAGTCCCAAAGTGCCATTTTCACAGTAAAAAGGCCTGGTTCACTTTTGCTTAGCTTAGTCTGTAACTTGAAAACTATGTACCGTATGGCCCTATAAACTGTGTTGGGATGAAAGCTAGCCACTTTGAGCAGTGTGGGAAGTGCTGGGCAGTTTGGGACAACAGGGCCAAAATGTCACTTTCACAGTCCCAAAGTGCCATTTTCACAGTAAAAAGGCCTGGTTCACTTTTGCTTAGCTTAGTCTGTAACTTGAAACTATGTACCGTATGGCCCCTATAAACTGTGTTGGGATGAAAGCTAGCCACTTTGAGCATTGTGGCAAGAGCTGGGGCAGTTTGGACAACAGGGAACGAACAGGGCCAAAATGTCACTTTCACAGTCCCAAAGTGCCATTTCACAGTAAAAAGGCCTGGTTCACTTTTGCTTAGCTTAGTCTGTAACTTGAAAACTATGTACCGTATGGCCCTATAAACTGTGTTGGATGAAAGCTAGCCACTTGAGCAATGTGGGAAGTGCTGGGGCAGTTTGGGACAACAGGGCCAAATGTCACTTCACAGTCCCAAAGTGCCATTTTCACAGTAAAAAGGCCTGGTTCACTTTTGCTTAGCTTAGTCTGTAACTTGAAAACTATGTACCGTATGGCCCTATAACTGTGTTGGGATGAAAGCTAGCCACTTTGAGCAATGTGGAAGTGCTGGGGCAGTTTGGGACAACAGGGCAAAATGTCACTTTCACAGTCCCAAAGTGCCGTTTTCACAGTAAAAAAAAGAAGATTCATTTTGCTTAGCTTAGTCTGTAACTTGAAAACTATGTACCGTATGGCCCTATAAACTGTGTTGGGATGAAAGCTAGCCACTTTGAGCAATGTGGGAAGTGCTGGGGCAGTTTTGGGACAACAGGGCCAAAATGTCACTTTCACAGTCCCAAAGTGCCATTTTCACAGTAAAAAGGCCTGGTTCACTTTTGCTTAGCTTAGTCTGTAACTTGAAAACTATGTACCGTATGGCCCTATAAACTGTGTTGGATGAAAGCTAGCCACTTTGAGCAATGTGGGAAGTGCTGGGGCAGTTTGGGACAACAGGGCCAAAATGTCACTTTCACAGTCCCAAAGTGCCATTTTCACAGTAAAAAGGCCTGGTTCACTTTTGCTTAGCTTAGTCTGTAACTTGAAAACTATGTACCGTATGGCCCTATAAACTGTGTTGGGATGAAAGCTAGCCACTTTGAGCAATGTGGGAAGTGCTGGGGCAGTTTGGGACAACAGGGCCAAAATGTCACTTTCACAGTCCCAAAGTGCCATTTTCACAGTAAAAAGGCCTGGTTCACTTTTGCTAGCTTAGTCTGTAACTTGAAAACTATGTACCGTATGGCCCTATAAACTGTGTTGGGATGAAAGCTAGCCACTTTGAGCATTGTGGCAAGAGCTGGGGCAGTTTGGGACAACAGGACGCACGGCCAAATGTCACTTTCACAGTCCAAAGTGCCATTTTCACAGTAAAAAGGCCTGGTTTCACTTTTGCTTAGCTTAGTCTGTAACTTGAAACTATGTACCGTATGGCCCTATAAACTGTGTTGGATGAAAGCTAGCCACTTTGAGCAATGTGGAAGTGCTGGGGCAGTTGGGACAACAGGAGGCAAAATGTCACTTTCACAGTCCCAAAGTGCATTTTCACAGTAAAAAGGCCTGGTTCACTTTTGCTTAGCTTAGTCTGTAACTTGAAAACGATGTACCGTATGGCCCTATAAACTGTGTTGGGATGAAAGCTAGCCACTTTGAGCAATGTGGGAAGTGCTGGGGCAGTTTGGGACAACAGGGCCAAAATGTCACTTTCACAGTCCCAAAGTGCCATTTTCACAGTAAAAGGCCTGGTTCACTTTTGCTTAGCTTAGTCTGTAACTTGAAAACTATGTACCGTATGGCCCTATAAACTGTGTTGGGATGAAAGCTAGCCACTTTGAGCAATGTGGGAAGTGCTGGGGCAGTTTGGACAACAGGGCCAAAATGTCACTTTCACAGTCCCAAAGTGCCATTTTCACAGTAAAAAGGCCTGGTTCACTTTTGCTTAGCTTAGTCTGTAACTTGAAAACTATGTACCGTATGGCCCTATAAACTGTGTTGGGATGAAAGCTAGCCACTTTGAGCAATGTGGGAAGTGCTGGGCAGTTTGGGACAACAGGGCCAAAATGTCACTTTCACAGTCCCAAAGTGCCGTTTTCACAGTAAAAAAAAAAAGATTAATTTTGCTTAGCTTAGTCTGTAACTTGAAAACTATGTACCGTATGGCCCTATAAACTGTGTTGGGATGAAAGCTAGCCACTTTGAGCAATGTGGAAGTGCTGGGGCAGTTTGGACAACAGGGCCAAAATGTCACTTTCACAGTCCCAAAGTGCCATTTTCACAGTAAAAAGGCCTGGTTCACTTTTGCTTAGCTTAGTCTGTAACTTGAAAACTATGTACCGTATGGCCCTATAAACTGTGTTGGGATGAAAGCTAGCCACTTTGAGCAATGTGGGAAGTGCTGGGGCAGTTTGGGACAACAGGGCCAAAATGTCACTTTCACAGTCCCAAAGTGCCATTTTCACAGTAAAAGGCCTGGTTCACTTTTGCTTAGCTTAGTCTGTAACTTGAAAACTATGTACCGTATGGCCCTATAAACTGTGTTGGGATGAAAGCTAGCCACTTTGAGCAGTGTGGGAAGTGCTGGGGCAGTTTGGACAACAGGGCCAAAATGTCACTTTCACAGTCCCAAAGTGCCATTTTCACAGTAAAAAGGCTGGTTCACTTTTGCTTAGCTTAGTCTGTAACTTGAAAACTATGTACCGTATGGCCCTATAAACTGTGTTGGGATGAAAGCTAGCCACTTTGAGCATTGTGGCAAGAGCTGGGGCAGTTTGGACAACAGGGAACGAACAGGGCCAAAATGTCACTTTCACAGTCCCAAAGTGCCATTTTCACAGTAAAAAGGCCTGGTTCACTTTTGCTTAGCTTAGTCTGTAACTTGAAAACTATGTACCAGTATGGCCCTATAAACTGTGTTGGGATGAAAGCTAGCCACTTTGAGCAATGTGGGAAGTGCTGGGGCAGTTTGGGACAACAGGGCCAAAATGTCACTTTCACAGTCCCAAAGTGCCATTTTCACAGTAAAAAGGCCTGGTTCACTTTTGCTTAGCTTAGTCTGTAACTTGAAAACTATGTACCGTATGGCCCTATAAACTGTGTTGGGATGAAAGCTAGCCACTTTGAGCAATGTGGAAGTGCTGGGGCAGTTTGGGACAACAGGGCAAAATGTCACTTTCACAGTCCCAAAGTGCCATTTTCACAGTAAAAAGGCCTGGTTCACTTTTGCTTAGCTTAGTCTGTAACTTGAAAACTATGTACCGTATGGCCCTATAAACTGTGTTGGGATGAAAGCTAGCCACTTTGAGCAATGTGGGAAGTGCTGGGGCAGTTTGGGACAACAGGGCCAAAATGTCACTTTCACAGTCCCAAAGTGCCGTTTTCACAGTAAAGAAAAAAAGATTCATTTTGCTTAGCTTAGTCTGTAACTTGAAAACTATGTACCGTATGGCCCTATAAACTGTGTTGGGATGAAAGCTAGCCACTTTGAGCAATGTGGGAAGTGCTGGGGCAGTTTGGGACAACAGGGCCAAAATGTCACTTTCACAGTCCAAAGTGCCATTTTCACAGTAAAAAGGCCTGGTTCACTTTTGCTTAGCTTAGTCTGTAACTTGAAAACTATGTACCGTATGGCCCTATAAACTGTGTTGGGATGAAAGCTAGCCACTTTGAGCAATGTGGGAAGTGCTGGGGCAGTTTGGGACAACAGGGCCAAAATGTCACTTTCACAGTCCCAAAGTGCCATTTTCACAGTAAAAAGGCTGGTTCACTTTTGCTTAGCTTAGTCTGTAACTTGAAAACTATGTACCGTATGGCCCTATAAACTGTGTTGGGATGAAAGCTAGCCACTTTGAGCAGTGTGGGAAGTGCTGGGGCAGTTTGGGACAACAGGGCCAAAATGTCACTTTCACAGTCCCAAAGTGCCATTTTCACAGTAAAAAGGCCTGGTTCACTTTTGCTTAGCTTAGTCTGTAACTTGAAAACTATGTACCGTATGGCCCTATAAACTGTGTTGGGATGAAAGCTAGCCACTTTGAGCATTGTGGCAAGAGCTGGGGCAGTTTGGGACAACAGGGAACGAACAGGGCCAAAATGTCACTTTCACAGTCCCAAAGTGCCATTTTCACAGTAAAAAGGCCTGGTTCACTTTTGCTTAGCTTAGTCTGTAACTTGAAAACTATGTACCGTATGGCCCTATAAACTGTGTTGGGATGAAAGCTAGCCACTTTGAGCAATGTGGGAAGTGCTGGGGCAGTTTGGGACAACAGGGCCAAAATGTCACTTTCACAGTCCCAAAGTGCCATTTTCACAGTAAAAAGGCCTGGTTCACTTTTGCTTAGCTTAGTCTGTAACTTGAAAACTATGTACCGTATGGCCCTATAAACTGTGTTGGGATGAAAGCTAGCCACTTTGAGCAATGTGGGAAGTGCTGGGGCAGTTTGGGACAACAGGGCCAAAATGTCACTTTCACAGTCCCAAAGTGCCGTTTTCACAGTAAAAAAAAAAAGATTAATTTTGCTTAGCTTAGTCTGTAACTTGAAAACTATGTACCGTATGGCCCTATAAACTGTGTTGGGATGAAAGCTAGCCACTTTGAGCAATGTGGGAAGTGCTGGGGCAGTTTGGGACAACAGGGCCAAAATGTCACTTTCACAGTCCCAAAGTGCCATTTTCACAGTAAAAAGGCCTGGTTCACTTTTGCTTAGCTTAGTCTGTAACTTGAAAACTATGTACCGTATGGCCCTATAAACTGTGTTGGGATGAAAGCTAGCCACTTTGAGCAATGTGGGAAGTGCTGGGGCAGTTTGGGACAACAGGGCCAAAATGTCACTTTCACAGTCCCAAAGTGCCATTTTCACAGTAAAAAGGCCTGGTTCACTTTTGCTTAGCTTAGTCTGTAACTTGAAAACTATGTACCGTATGGCCCTATAAACTGTGTTGGGATGAAAGCTAGCCACTTTGAGCAATGTGGGAAGTGCTGGGGCAGTTTGGGACAACAGGGCCAAAATGTCACTTTCACAGTCCCAAAGTGCCATTTTCACAGTAAAAAGGCCTGGTTCACTTTTGCTTAGCTTAGTCTGTAACTTGAAAACTATGTACCGTATGGCCCTATAAACTGTGTTGGGATGAAAGCTAGCCACTTTGAGCATTGTGGCAAGAGCTGGGGCAGTTTGGGACAACAGGGAACGAACAGGGCCAAAATGTCACTTTCACAGTCCCAAAGTGCCATTTTCACAGTAAAAAGGCCTGGTTCACTTTTGCTTAGCTTAGTCTGTAACTTGAAAACTATGTACCGTATGGCCCTATAAACTGTGTTGGGATGAAAGCTAGCCACTTTGAGCAATGTGGGAAGTGCTGGGGCAGTTTGGGACAACAGGGCCAAAATGTCACTTTCACAGTCCCAAAGTGCCATTTTCACAGTAAAAAGGCCTGGTTCACTTTTGCTTAGCTTAGTCTGTAACTTGAAAACGATGTACCGTATGGCCCTATAAACTGTGTTGGGATGAAAGCTAGCCACTTTGAGCAATGTGGGAAGTGCTGGGGCAGTTTGGGACAACAGGGCCAAAATGTCACTTTCACAGTCCCAAAGTGCCATTTTCACAGTAAAAAGGCCTGGTTCACTTTTGCTTAGCTTAGTCTGTAACTTGAAAACTATGTACCGTATGGCCCTATAAACTGTGTTGGGATGAAAGCTAGCCACTTTGAGCAATGTGGGAAGTGCTGGGGCAGTTTGGGACAACAGGGCCAAAATGTCACTTTCACAGTCCCAAAGTGCCATTTTCACAGTAAAAAGGCCTGGTTCACTTTTGCTTAGCTTAGTCTGTAACTTGAAAACTATGTACCGTATGGCCCTATAAACTGTGTTGGGATGAAAGCTAGCCACTTTGAGCAGTGTGGGAAGTGCTGGGGCAGTTTGGGACAACAGGGCCAAAATGTCACTTTCACAGTCCCAAAGTGCCATTTTCACAGTAAAAAGGCCTGGTTCACTTTTGCTTAGCTTAGTCTGTAACTTGAAAACTATGTACCGTATGGCCCTATAAACTGTGTTGGGATGAAAGCTAGCCACTTTGAGCATTGTGGCAAGAGCTGGGGCAGTTTGGGACAACAGGGAACGAACAGGGCCAAAATGTCACTTTCACAGTCCCAAAGTGCCATTTTCACAGTAAAAAGGCCTGGTTCACTTTTGCTTAGCTTAGTCTGTAACTTGAAAACTATGTACCGTATGGCCCTATAAACTGTGTTGGGATGAAAGCTAGCCACTTTGAGCAATGTGGGAAGTGCTGGGGCAGTTTGGGACAACAGGGCCAAAATGTCACTTTCACAGTCCCAAAGTGCCATTTTCACAGTAAAAAGGCCTGGTTCACTTTTGCTTAGCTTAGTCTGTAACTTGAAAACTATGTACCGTATGGCCCTATAAACTGTGTTGGGATGAAAGCTAGCCACTTTGAGCAATGTGGGAAGTGCTGGGGCAGTTTGGGACAACAGGGCCAAAATGTCACTTTCACAGTCCCAAAGTGCCATTTTCACAGTAAAAAGGCCTGGTTCACTTTTGCTTAGCTTAGTCTGTAACTTGAAAACTATGTACCGTATGGCCCTATAAACTGTGTTGGGATGAAAGCTAGCCACTTTGAGCAATGTGGGAAGTGCTGGGGCAGTTTGGGACAACAGGGCCAAAATGTCACTTTCACAGTCCCAAAGTGCCATTTTCACAGTAAAAAGGCCTGGTTCACTTTTGCTTAGCTTAGTCTGTAACTTGAAAACTATGTACCGTATGGCCCTATAAACTGTGTTGGGATGAAAGCTAGCCACTTTGAGCAATGTGGGAAGTGCTGGGGCAGTTTGGGACAACAGGGCCAAAATGTCACTTTCACAGTCCCAAAGTGCCATTTTCACAGTAAAAAGGCCTGGTTCACTTTTGCTTAGCTTAGTCTGTAACTTGAAAACGATGTACCGTATGGCCCTATAAACTGTGTTGGGATGAAAGCTAGCCACTTTGAGCAATGTGGGAAGTGCTGGGGCAGTTTGGGACAACAGGGCCAAAATGTCACTTTCACAGTCCCAAAGTGCCATTTTCACAGTAAAAAGGCCTGGTTCACTTTTGCTTAGCTTAGTCTGTAACTTGAAAACTATGTACCGTATGGCCCTATAAACTGTGTTGGGATGAAAGCTAGCCACTTTGAGCAATGTGGGAAGTGCTGGGGCAGTTTGGGACAACAGGGCCAAAATGTCACTTTCACAGTCCCAAAGTGCCATTTTCACAGTAAAAAGGCCTGGTTCACTTTTGCTTAGCTTAGTCTGTAACTTGAAAACTATGTACCGTATGGCCCTATAAACTGTGTTGGGATGAAAGCTAGCCACTTTGAGCAGTGTGGGAAGTGCTGGGGCAGTTTGGGACAACAGGGCCAAAATGTCACTTTCACAGTCCCAAAGTGCCATTTTCACAGTAAAAAGGCCTGGTTCACTTTTGCTTAGCTTAGTCTGTAACTTGAAAACTATGTACCGTATGGCCCTATAAACTGTGTTGGGATGAAAGCTAGCCACTTTGAGCATTGTGGCAAGAGCTGGGGCAGTTTGGGACAACAGGGAACGAACAGGGCCAAAATGTCACTTTCACAGTCCCAAAGTGCCATTTTCACAGTAAAAAGGCCTGGTTCACTTTTGCTTAGCTTAGTCTGTAACTTGAAAACTATGTACCGTATGGCCCTATAAACTGTGTTGGGATGAAAGCTAGCCACTTTGAGCAATGTGGGAAGTGCTGGGGCAGTTTGGGACAACAGGGCCAAAATGTCACTTTCACAGTCCCAAAGTGCCATTTTCACAGTAAAAAGGCCTGGTTCACTTTTGCTTAGCTTAGTCTGTAACTTGAAAACTATGTACCGTATGGCCCTATAAACTGTGTTGGGATGAAAGCTAGCCACTTTGAGCAATGTGGGAAGTGCTGGGGCAGTTTGGGACAACAGGGCCAAAATGTCACTTTCACAGTCCCAAAGTGCCATTTTCACAGTAAAAAGGCCTGGTTCACTTTTGCTTAGCTTAGTCTGTAACTTGAAAACTATGTACCGTATGGCCCTATAAACTGTGTTGGGATGAAAGCTAGCCACTTTGAGCAATGTGGGAAGTGCTGGGGCAGTTTGGGACAACAGGGCCAAAATGTCACTTTCACAGTCCCAAAGTGCCGTTTTCACAGTAAAAAAAAAAAGATTCATTTTGCTTAGCTTAGTCTGTAACTTGAAAACTATGTACCGTATGGCCCTATAAACTGTGTTGGGATGAAAGCTAGCCACTTTGAGCAATGTGGGAAGTGCTGGGGCAGTTTGGGACAACAGGGCCAAAATGTCACTTTCACAGTCCCAAAGTGCCATTTTCACAGTAAAAAGGCCTGGTTCACTTTTGCTTAGCTTAGTCTGTAACTTGAAAACTATGTACCGTATGGCCCTATAAACTGTGTTGGGATGAAAGCTAGCCACTTTGAGCAATGTGGGAAGTGCTGGGGCAGTTTGGGACAACAGGGCCAAAATGTCACTTTCACAGTCCCAAAGTGCCATTTTCACAGTAAAAAGGCCTGGTTCACTTTTGCTTAGCTTAGTCTGTAACTTGAAAACTATGTACCGTATGGCCCTATAAACTGTGTTGGGATGAAAGCTAGCCACTTTGAGCATTGTGGCAAGAGCTGGGGCAGTTTGGGACAACAGGGAACGAACAGGGCCAAAATGTCACTTTCACAGTCCCAAAGTGCCATTTTCACAGTAAAAAGGCCTGGTTCACTTTTGCTTAGCTTAGTCTGTAACTTGAAAACTATGTACCGTATGGCCCTATAAACTGTGTTGGGATGAAAGCTAGCCACTTTGAGCAATGTGGGAAGTGCTGGGGCAGTTTGGGACAACAGGGCCAAAATGTCACTTTCACAGTCCCAAAGTGCCATTTTCACAGTAAAAAGGCCTGGTTCACTTTTGCTTAGCTTAGTCTGTAACTTGAAAACTATGTACCGTATGGCCCTATAAACTGTGTTGGGATGAAAGCTAGCCACTTTGAGCAATGTGGGAAGTGCTGGGGCAGTTTGGGACAACAGGGCCAAAATGTCACTTTCACAGTCCCAAAGTGCCATTTTCACAGTAAAAAGGCCTGGTTCACTTTTGCTTAGCTTAGTCTGTAACTTGAAAACTATGTACCGTATGGCCCTATAAACTGTGTTGGGATGAAAGCTAGCCACTTTGAGCAATGTGGGAAGTGCTGGGGCAGTTTGGGACAACAGGGCCAAAATGTCACTTTCACAGTCCCAAAGTGCCGTTTTCACAGTAAAAAAAAAAGATTCATTTTGCTTAGCTTAGTCTGTAACTTGAAAACTATGTACCGTATGGCCCTATAAACTGTGTTGGGATGAAAGCTAGCCACTTTGAGCAATGTGGGAAGTGCTGGGGCAGTTTGGGACAACAGGGCCAAAATGTCACTTTCACAGTCCCAAAGTGCCATTTTCACAGTAAAAAGGCCTGGTTCACTTTTGCTTAGCTTAGTCTGTAACTTGAAAACTATGTACCGTATGGCCCTATAAACTGTGTTGGGATGAAAGCTAGCCACTTTGAGCAATGTGGGAAGTGCTGGGGCAGTTTGGGACAACAGGGCCAAAATGTCACTTTCACAGTCCCAAAGTGCCATTTTCACAGTAAAAAGGCCTGGTTCACTTTTGCTTAGCTTAGTCTGTAACTTGACAGACTTACAGACTAAGCTAAGCAAAAGTGAACCAGGCCTTTTTACTGTGAAAATGGCACTTTGGGACTGTGAAAGTGACATTTTGGCCCTGTTCGTTCCCTGTTGTCCCAAACTGCCCCAGCTCTTGCCACAATGCTCAAAGTGGCTAGCTTTCATCCCAACACAGTTTATAGGGCCATACGGTACATAGTTTTCAAGTTACAGACTAAGCTAAGCAAAAGTGAACCAGGCCTTTTTACTGTGAAAATGGCACTTTGGGACTGTGAAAGTGACATTTTGGCCCTGTTGTCCCAAACTGCCCCAGCACTTCCCACATTGCTCAAAGTGGCTAGCTTTCATCCCAACACAGTTTATAGGGCCATACGGTACATAGTTTTCAAGTTACAGACTAAGCTAAGCAAAAGTGAACCAGGCCTTTTTACTGTGAAAATGGCACTTTGGGACTGTGAAAGTGACATTTTGGCCCTGTTGTCCCAAACTGCCCCAGCACTTCCCACATTGCTCAAAGTGGCTAGCTTTCATCCCAACACAGTTTATAGGGCCATACGGTACATAGTTTTCAAGTTACAGACTAAGCTAAGCAAAATGAATCTTTTTTTTTTTACTGTGAAAACGGCACTTTGGGACTGTGAAAGTGACATTTTGGCCCTGTTGTCCCAAACTGCCCCAGCACTTCCCACATTGCTCAAAGTGGCTAGCTTTCATCCCAACACAGTTTATAGGGCCATACGGTACATAGTTTTCAAGTTACAGACTAAGCTAAGCAAAAGTGAACCAGGCCTTTTTACTGTGAAAATGGCACTTTGGGACTGTGAAAGTGACATTTTGGCCCTGTTGTCCCAAACTGCCCCAGCACTTCCCACATTGCTCAAAGTGGCTAGCTTTCATCCCAACACAGTTTATAGGGCCATACGGTACATAGTTTTCAAGTTACAGACTAAGCTAAGCAAAAGTGAACCAGGCCTTTTTACTGTGAAAATGGCACTTTGGGACTGTGAAAGTGACATTTTGGCCCTGTTGTCCCAAACTGCCCCAGCACTTCCCACATTGCTCAAAGTGGCTAGCTTTCATCCCAACACAGTTTATAGGGCCATACGGTACATAGTTTTCAAGTTACAGACTAAGCTAAGCAAAAGTGAACCAGGCCTTTTTACTGTGAAAATGGCACTTTGGGACTGTGAAAGTGACATTTTGGCCCTGTTCGTTCCCTGTTGTCCCAAACTGCCCCAGCTCTTGCCACAATGCTCAAAGTGGCTAGCTTTCATCCCAACACAGTTTATAGGGCCATACGGTACATAGTTTTCAAGTTACAGACTAAGCTAAGCAAAAGTGAACCAGGCCTTTTTACTGTGAAAATGGCACTTTGGGACTGTGAAAGTGACATTTTGGCCCTGTTGTCCCAAACTGCCCCAGCACTTCCCACACTGCTCAAAGTGGCTAGCTTTCATCCCAACACAGTTTATAGGGCCATACGGTACATAGTTTTCAAGTTACAGACTAAGCTAAGCAAAAGTGAACCAGGCCTTTTTACTGTGAAAATGGCACTTTGGGACTGTGAAAGTGACATTTTGGCCCTGTTGTCCCAAACTGCCCCAGCACTTCCCACATTGCTCAAAGTGGCTAGCTTTCATCCCAACACAGTTTATAGGGCCATACGGTACATAGTTTTCAAGTTACAGACTAAGCTAAGCAAAAGTGAACCAGGCCTTTTTACTGTGAAAATGGCACTTTGGGACTGTGAAAGTGACATTTTGGCCCTGTTGTCCCAAACTGCCCCAGCACTTCCCACATTGCTCAAAGTGGCTAGCTTTCATCCCAACACAGTTTATAGGGCCATACGGTACATAGTTTTCAAGTTACAGACTAAGCTAAGCAAAAGTGAACCAGGCCTTTTTACTGTGAAAATGGCACTTTGGGACTGTGAAAGTGACATTTTGGCCCTGTTGTCCCAAACTGCCCCAGCACTTCCCACATTGCTCAAAGTGGCTAGCTTTCATCCCAACACAGTTTATAGGGCCATACGGTACATAGTTTTCAAGTTACAGACTAAGCTAAGCAAAAGTGAACCAGGCCTTTTTACTGTGAAAATGGCACTTTGGGACTGTGAAAGTGACATTTTGGCCCTGTTCGTTCCCTGTTGTCCCAAACTGCCCCAGCTCTTGCCACAATGCTCAAAGTGGCTAGCTTTCATCCCAACACAGTTTATAGGGCCATACGGTACATAGTTTTCAAGTTACAGACTAAGCTAAGCAAAAGTGAACCAGGCCTTTTTACTGTGAAAATGGCACTTTGGGACTGTGAAAGTGACATTTTGGCCCTGTTGTCCCAAACTGCCCCAGCACTTCCCACACTGCTCAAAGTGGCTAGCTTTCATCCCAACACAGTTTATAGGGCCATACGGTACATAGTTTTCAAGTTACAGACTAAGCTAAGCAAAAGTGAACCAGGCCTTTTTACTGTGAAAATGGCACTTTGGGACTGTGAAAGTGACATTTTGGCCCTGTTGTCCCAAACTGCCCCAGCACTTCCCACATTGCTCAAAGTGGCTAGCTTTCATCCCAACACAGTTTATAGGGCCATACGGTACATAGTTTTCAAGTTACAGACTAAGCTAAGCAAAAGTTAACCAGGCCTTTTTACTGTGAAAATGGCACTTTGGGACTGTGAAAGTGACATTTTGGCCCTGTTGTCCCAAACTGCCCCAGCACTTCCCACATTGCTCAAAGTGGCTAGCTTTCATCCCAACACAGTTTATAGGGCCATACGGTACATCGTTTTCAAGTTACAGACTAAGCTAAGCAAAAGTGAACCAGGCCTTTTTACTGTGAAAATGGCACTTTGGGACTGTGAAAGTGACATTTTGGCCCTGTTGTCCCAAACTGCCCCAGCACTTCCCACATTGCTCAAAGTGGCTAGCTTTCATCCCAACACAGTTTATAGGGCCATACGGTACATAGTTTTCAAGTTACAGACTAAGCTAAGCAAAAGTGAACCAGGCCTTTTTACTGTGAAAATGGCACTTTGGGACTGTGAAAGTGACATTTTGGCCCTGTTCGTTCCCTGTTGTCCCAAACTGCCCCAGCTCTTGCCACAATGCTCAAAGTGGCTAGCTTTCATCCCAACACAGTTTATAGGGCCATACGGTACATAGTTTTCAAGTTACAGACTAAGCTAAGCAAAAGTGAACCAGGCCTTTTTACTGTGAAAATGGCACTTTGGGACTGTGAAAGTGACATTTTGGCCCTGTTGTCCCAAACTGCCCCAGCACTTCCCACATTGCTCAAAGTGGCTAGCTTTCATCCCAACACAGTTTATAGGGCCATACGGTACATAGTTTTCAAGTTACAGACTAAGCTAAGCAAAAGTGAACCAGGCCTTTTTACTGTGAAAATGGCACTTTGGGACTGTGAAAGTGACATTTTGGCCCTGTTGTCCCAAACTGCCCCAGCACTTCCCACATTGCTCAAAGTGGCTAGCTTTCATCCCAACACAGTTTATAGGGCCATACGGTACATAGTTTTCAAGTTACAGACTAAGCTAAGCAAAAGTGAACCAGGCCTTTTTACTGTGAAAATGGCACTTTGGGACTGTGAAAGTGACATTTTGGCCCTGTTGTCCCAAACTGCCCCAGCACTTCCCACATTGCTCAAAGTGGCTAGCTTTCATCCCAACACAGTTTATAGGGCCATACGGTACATAGTTTTCAAGTTACAGACTAAGCTAAGCAAAATGAATCTTTTTTTTTTACTGTGAAAACGGCACTTTGGGACTGTGAAAGTGACATTTTGGCCCTGTTGTCCCAAACTGCCCCAGCACTTCCCACATTGCTCAAAGTGGCTAGCTTTCATCCCAACACAGTTTATAGGGCCATACGGTACATAGTTTTCAAGTTACAGACTAAGCTAAGCAAAAGTGAACCAGGCCTTTTTACTGTGAAAATGGCACTTTGGGACTGTGAAAGTGACATTTTGGCCCTGTTGTCCCAAACTGCCCCAGCACTTCCCACATTGCTCAAAGTGGCTAGCTTTCATCCCAACACAGTTTATAGGGCCATACGGTACATAGTTTTCAAGTTACAGACTAAGCTAAGCAAAAGTGAACCAGGCCTTTTTACTGTGAAAATGGCACTTTGGGACTGTGAAAGTGACATTTTGGCCCTGTTCGTTCCCTGTTGTCCCAAACTGCCCCAGCTCTTGCCACAATGCTCAAAGTGGCTAGCTTTCATCCCAACACAGTTTATAGGGCCATACGGTACATAGTTTTCAAGTTACAGACTAAGCTAAGCAAAAGTGAACCAGGCCTTTTTACTGTGAAAATGGCACTTTGGGACTGTGAAAGTGACATTTTGGCCCTGTTGTCCCAAACTGCCCCAGCACTTCCCACACTGCTCAAAGTGGCTAGCTTTCATCCCAACACAGTTTATAGGGCCATACGGTACATAGTTTTCAAGTTACAGACTAAGCTAAGCAAAAGTGAACCAGGCCTTTTTACTGTGAAAATGGCACTTTGGGACTGTGAAAGTGACATTTTGGCCCTGTTGTCCCAAACTGCCCCAGCACTTCCCACATTGCTCAAAGTGGCTAGCTTTCATCCCAACACAGTTTATAGGGCCATACGGTACATAGTTTTCAAGTTACAGACTAAGCTAAGCAAAAGTGAACCAGGCCTTTTTACTGTGAAAATGGCACTTTGGGACTGTGAAAGTGACATTTTGGCCCTGTTGTCCCAAACTGCCCCAGCACTTCCCACATTGCTCAAAGTGGCTAGCTTTCATCCCAACACAGTTTATAGGGCCATACGGTACATAGTTTTCAAGTTACAGACTAAGCTAAGCAAAATGAATCTTTTTTTTTTACTGTGAAAACGGCACTTTGGGACTGTGAAAGTGACATTTTGGCCCTGTTGTCCCAAACTGCCCCAGCACTTCCCACATTGCTCAAAGTGGCTAGCTTTCATCCCAACACAGTTTATAGGGCCATACGGTACATAGTTTTCAAGTTACAGACTAAGCTAAGCAAAAGTGAACCAGGCCTTTTTACTGTGAAAATGGCACTTTGGGACTGTGAAAGTGACATTTTGGCCCTGTTGTCCCAAACTGCCCCAGCACTTCCCACATTGCTCAAAGTGGCTAGCTTTCATCCCAACACAGTTTATAGGGCCATACGGTACATAGTTTTCAAGTTACAGACTAAGCTAAGCAAAAGTGAACCAGGCCTTTTTACTGTGAAAATGGCACTTTGGGACTGTGAAAGTGACATTTTGGCCCTGTTGTCCCAAACTGCCCCAGCACTTCCCACATTGCTCAAAGTGGCTAGCTTTCATCCCAACACAGTTTATAGGGCCATACGGTACATAGTTTTCAAGTTACAGACTAAGCTAAGCAAAAGTGAACCAGGCCTTTTTACTGTGAAAATGGCACTTTGGGACTGTGAAAGTGACATTTTGGCCCTGTTCGTTCCCTGTTGTCCCAAACTGCCCCAGCTCTTGCCACAATGCTCAAAGTGGCTAGCTTTCATCCCAACACAGTTTATAGGGCCATACGGTACATAGTTTTCAAGTTACAGACTAAGCTAAGCAAAAGTGAACCAGGCCTTTTTACTGTGAAAATGGCACTTTGGGACTGTGAAAGTGACATTTTGGCCCTGTTGTCCCAAACTGCCCCAGCACTTCCCACACTGCTCAAAGTGGCTAGCTTTCATCCCAACACAGTTTATAGGGCCATACGGTACATAGTTTTCAAGTTACAGACTAAGCTAAGCAAAAGTGAACCAGGCCTTTTACTGTGAAAATGGCACTTTGGGACTGTGAAAGTGACATTTTGGCCCTGTTGTCCCAAACTGCCCCAGCACTTCCCACATTGCTCAAAGTGGCTAGCTTTCATCCCAACACAGTTTATAGGGCCATACGGTACATAGTTTTCAAGTTACAGACTAAGCTAAGCAAAAGTGAACCAGGCCTTTTTACTGTGAAAATGGCACTTTGGGACTGTGAAAGTGACATTTTGGCCCTGTTGTCCCAAACTGCCCCAGCACTTCCCACATTGCTCAAAGTGGCTAGCTTTCATCCCAACACAGTTTATAGGGCCATACGGTACATAGTTTTCAAGTTACAGACTAAGCTAAGCAAAAGTGAACCAGGCCTTTTTACTGTGAAAATGGCACTTTGGGACTGTGAAAGTGACATTTTGGCCCTGTTGTCCCAAACTGCCCCAGCACTTCCCACATTGCTCAAAGTGGCTAGCTTTCATCCCAACACAGTTTATAGGGCCATACGGTACATAGTTTTCAAGTTACAGACTAAGCTAAGCAAAAGTGAACCAGGCCTTTTTACTGTGAAAATGGCACTTTGGGACTGTGAAAGTGACATTTTGGCCCTGTTGTCCCAAACTGCCCCAGCACTTCCCACATTGCTCAAAGTGGCTAGCTTTCATCCCAACACAGTTTAAGGGCCATACGGTACATAGTTTTCAAGTTACAGACAAAGCTAAGCAAAATGAATCTTTTTTTTTTTACTGTGAAAACGGCACTTTGGGACTGTGAAAGTGACATTTTGGCCCTGTTGTCCCAAACTGCCCCAGCACTTCCCACATTGCTCAAAGTGGCTAGCTTTCATCCCAACACAGTTTATAGGGCCATACGGTACATAGTTTTCAAGTTACAGACTAAGCTAAGCAAAATGAATCTGTTTTTTTTTACTGTGAAAATGGCACTTTGGGACTGTGAAAGTGACATTTTGGCCCTGTTGTCCCAAACTGCCCCAGCACTTCCCACATTGCTCAAAGTGGCTAGCTTTCATCCCAACACAGTTTATAGGGCCATACGGTACATAGTTTTCAAGTTACAGACTAAGCTAAGCAAAAGTGAACCAGGCCTTTTTACTGTGAAAATGGCACTTTGGGACTGTGAAAGTGACATTTTGGCCCTGTTGTCCCAAACTGCCCCAGCACTTCCCACATTGCTCAAAGTGGCTAGCTTTCATCCCAACACAGTTTATAGGGCCATACGGTACATAGTTTTCAAGTTACAGACAAAGCTAAGCAAAATGAATCTTTTTTTTTTTACTGTGAAAACGGCACTTTGGGACTGTGAAAGTGACATTTTGGCCCTGTTGTCCCAAACTGCCCCAGCACTTCCCACATTGCTCAAAGTGGCTAGCTTTCATCCCAACACAGTTTATAGGGCCATACGGTACATAGTTTTCAAGTTACAGACTAAGCTAAGCAAAATGAATCTGTTTTTTTTTACTGTGAAAATGGCACTTTGGGACTGTGAAAGTGACATTTTGGCCCTGTTGTCCCAAACTGCCCCAGCACTTCCCACATTGCTCAAAGTGGCTAGCTTTCATCCCAACACAGTTTATAGGGCCATACGGTACATAGTTTTCAAGTTACAGACTAAGCTAAGCAAAAGTGAACCAGGCCTTTTTACTGTGAAAATGGCACTTTGGGACTGTGAAAGTGACATTTTGGCCCTGTTGTCCCAAACTGCCCCAGCACTTCCCACATTGCTCAAAGTGGCTAGCTTTCATCCCAACACAGTTTATAGGGCCATACGGTACATAGTTTTCAAGTTACAGACTAAGCTAAGCAAAATGAATCTGTTTTTTTTTTACTGTGAAAATGGCACTTTGGGACTGTGAAAGTGACATTTTGGCCCTGTTGTCCCAAACTGCCCCAGCACTTCCCACATTGCTCAAAGTGGCTAGCTTTCATCCCAACACAGTTTATAGGGCCATACGGTACATAGTTTTCAAGTTACAGACTAAGCTAAGCAAAAGTGAACCAGGCCTTTTTACTGTGAAAATGGCACTTTGGGACTGTGAAAGTGACATTTTGGCCCTGTTGTCCCAAACTGCCCCAGCACTTCCCACATTGCTCAAAGTGGCTAGCTTTCATCCCAACACAGTTTATAGGGCCATACGGTACATAGTTTTCAAGTTACAGACTAAGCTAAGCAAAAGTGAACCAGGCCTTTTTACTGTGAAAATGGCACTTTGGGACTGTGAAAGTGACATTTTGGCCCTGTTGTCCCAAACTGCCCCAGCACTTCCCACATTGCTCAAAGTGGCTAGCTTTCATCCCAACACAGTTTATAGGGCCATACGGTACATAGTTTTCAAGTTACAGACTAAGCTAAGCAAAAGTGAACCAGGCCTTTTTACTGTGAAAATGGCACTTTGGGACTGTGAAAGTGACATTTTGGCCCTGTTCGTTCCCTGTTGTCCCAAACTGCCCCAGCTCTTGCCACAATGCTCAAAGTGGCTAGCTTTCATCCCAACACAGTTTATAGGGCCATACGGTACATAGTTTTCAAGTTACAGACTAAGCTAAGCAAAAGTGAACCAGGCCTTTTTACTGTGAAAATGGCACTTTGGGACTGTGAAAGTGACATTTTGGCCCTGTTGTCCCAAACTGCCCCAGCACTTCCCACATTGCTCAAAGTGGCTAGCTTTCATCCCAACACAGTTTATACGGCCATACGGTACATAGTTTTCAAGTTACAGACTAAGCTAAGCAAAAGTGAACCAGGCCTTTTTACTGTGAAAATGGCACTTTGGGACTGTGAAAGTGACATTTTGGCCCTGTTGTCCCAAACTGCCCCAGCACTTCCCACATTGCTCAAAGTGGCTAGCTTTCATCCCAACACAGTTTATAGGGCCATACGGTACATAGTTTTCAAGTTACAGACAAAGCTAAGCAAAATGAATCTTTTTTTTTTTACTGTGAAAACGGCACTTTGGGACTGTGAAAGTGACATTTTGGCCCTGTTGTCCCAAACTGCCCCAGCACTTCCCACATTGCTCAAAGTGGCTAGCTTTCATCCCAACACAGTTTATAGGGCCATACGGTACATAGTTTTCAAGTTACAGACTAAGCTAAGCAAAATTAATCTGTTTTTTTTTACTGTGAAAATGGCACTTTGGGACTGTGAAAGTGACATTTTGGCCCTGTTGTCCCAAACTGCCCCAGCACTTCCCACATTGCTCAAAGTGGCTAGCTTTCATCCCAACACAGTTTATAGGGCCATACGGTACATAGTTTTCAAGTTACAGACTAAGCTAAGCAAAAGTGAACCAGGCCTTTTTACTGTGAAAATGGCACTTTGGGACTGTGAAAGTGACATTTTGGCCCTGTTGTCCCAAACTGCCCCAGCACTTCCCACATTGCTCAAAGTGGCTAGCTTTCATCCCAACACAGTTTATAGGGCCTTACGGTACATAGTTTTCAAGTTACAGACTAAGCTAAGCAAAAGTGAACCAGGCCTTTTTACTGTGAAAATGGCACTTTGGGACTGTGAAAGTGACATTTTGGCCCTGTTGTCCCAAACTGCCCCAGCACTTCCCACATTGCTCAAAGTGGCTAGCTTTCATCCCAACACAGTTTATAGGGCCATACGGTACATAGTTTTCAAGTTACAGACTAAGCTAAGCAAAAGTGAACCAGGCCTTTTTACTGTGAAAATGGCACTTTGGGACTGTGAAAGTGACATTTTGGCCCTGTTGTCCCAAACTGCCCCAGCACTTCCCACATTGCTCAAAGTGGCTAGCTTTCATCCCAACACAGTTTATAGGGCCATACGGTACATAGTTTTCAAGTTACAGACTAAGCTAAGCAAAAGTGAACCAGGCCTTTTTACTGTGAAAATGGCACTTTGGGACTGTGAAAGTGACATTTTGGCCCTGTTCGTTCCCTGTTGTCCCAAACTGCCCCAGCTCTTGCCACAATGCTCAAAGTGGCTAGCTTTCATCCCAACACAGTTTATAGGGCCATACGGTACATAGTTTTCAAGTTACAGACTAAGCTAAGCAAAAGTGAACCAGGCCTTTTTACTGTGAAAATGGCACTTTGGGACTGTGAAAGTGACATTTTGGCCCTGTTGTCCCAAACTGCCCCAGCACTTCCCACATTGCTCAAAGTGGCTAGCTTTCATCCCAACACAGTTTATAGGGCCATACGGTACATAGTTTTCAAGTTACAGACTAAGCTAAGCAAAAGTGAACCAGGCCTTTTTACTGTGAAAATGGCACTTTGGGACTGTGAAAGTGACATTTTGGCCCTGTTGTCCCAAACTGCCCCAGCACTTCCCACATTGCTCAAAGTGGCTAGCTTTCATCCCAACACAGTTTATAGGGCCATACGGTACATAGTTTTCAAGTTACAGACAAAGCTAAGCAAAATGAATCTTTTTTTTTTTACTGTGAAAACGGCACTTTGGGACTGTGAAAGTGACATTTTGGCCCTGTTGTCCCAAACTGCCCCAGCACTTCCCACATTGCTCAAAGTGGCTAGCTTTCATCCCAACACAGTTTATAGGGCCATACGGTACATAGTTTTCAAGTTACAGACTAAGCTAAGCAAAATGAATCTGTTTTTTTTTACTGTGAAAATGGCACTTTGGGACTGTGAAAGTGACATTTTGGCCCTGTTGTCCCAAACTGCCCCAGCACTTCCCACATTGCTCAAAGTGGCTAGCTTTCATCCCAACACAGTTTATAGGGCCATACGGTACATAGTTTTCAAGTTACAGACTAAGCTAAGCAAAAGTGAACCAGGCCTTTTTACTGTGAAAATGGCACTTTGGGACTGTGAAAGTGACATTTTGGCCCTGTTGTCCCAAACTGCCCCAGCACTTCCCACATTGCTCAAAGTGGCTAGCTTTCATCCCAACACAGTTTATAGGGCCATACGGTACATAGTTTTCAAGTTACAGACTAAGCTAAGCAAAATGAATCTGTTTTTTTTTTACTGTGAAAATGGCACTTTGGGACTGTGAAAGTGACATTTTGGCCCTGTTGTCCCAAACTGCCCCAGCACTTCCCACATTGCTCAAAGTGGCTAGCTTTCATCCCAACACAGTTTATAGGGCCATACGGTACATAGTTTTCAAGTTACAGACTAAGCTAAGCAAAAGTGAACCAGGCCTTTTTACTGTGAAAATGGCACTTTGGGACTGTGAAAGTGACATTTTGGCCCTGTTGTCCCAAACTGCCCCAGCACTTCCCACATTGCTCAAAGTGGCTAGCTTTCATCCCAACACAGTTTATAGGGCCATACGGTACATAGTTTTCAAGTTACAGACTAAGCTAAGCAAAAGTGAACCAGGCCTTTTTACTGTGAAAATGGCACTTTGGGACTGTGAAAGTGACATTTTGGCCCTGTTGTCCCAAACTGCCCCAGCACTTCCCACATTGCTCAAAGTGGCTAGCTTTCATCCCAACACAGTTTATAGGGCCATACGGTACATAGTTTTCAAGTTACAGACTAAGCTAAGCAAAAGTGAACCAGGCCTTTTTACTGTGAAAATGGCACTTTGGGACTGTGAAAGTGACATTTTGGCCCTGTTCGTTCCCTGTTGTCCCAAACTGCCCCAGCTCTTGCCACAATGCTCAAAGTGGCTAGCTTTCATCCCAACACAGTTTATAGGGCCATACGGTACATAGTTTTCAAGTTACAGACTAAGCTAAGCAAAAGTGAACCAGGCCTTTTTACTGTGAAAATGGCACTTTGGGACTGTGAAAGTGACATTTTGGCCCTGTTGTCCCAAACTGCCCCAGCACTTCCCACATTGCTCAAAGTGGCTAGCTTTCATCCCAACACAGTTTATACGGCCATACGGTACATAGTTTTCAAGTTACAGACTAAGCTAAGCAAAAGTGAACCAGGCCTTTTTACTGTGAAAATGGCACTTTGGGACTGTGAAAGTGACATTTTGGCCCTGTTGTCCCAAACTGCCCCAGCACTTCCCACATTGCTCAAAGTGGCTAGCTTTCATCCCAACACAGTTTATAGGGCCATACGGTACATAGTTTTCAAGTTACAGACAAAGCTAAGCAAAATGAATCTTTTTTTTTTTACTGTGAAAACGGCACTTTGGGACTGTGAAAGTGACATTTTGGCCCTGTTGTCCCAAACTGCCCCAGCACTTCCCACATTGCTCAAAGTGGCTAGCTTTCATCCCAACACAGTTTATAGGGCCATACGGTACATAGTTTTCAAGTTACAGACTAAGCTAAGCAAAATGAATCTGTTTTTTTTTACTGTGAAAATGGCACTTTGGGACTGTGAAAGTGACATTTTGGCCCTGTTGTCCCAAACTGCCCCAGCACTTCCCACATTGCTCAAAGTGGCTAGCTTTCATCCCAACACAGTTTATAGGGCCATACGGTACATAGTTTTCAAGTTACAGACTAAGCTAAGCAAAAGTGAACCAGGCCTTTTTACTGTGAAAATGGCACTTTGGGACTGTGAAAGTGACATTTTGGCCCTGTTGTCCCAAACTGCCCCAGCACTTCCCACATTGCTCAAAGTGGCTAGCTTTCATCCCAACACAGTTTATAGGGCCATACGGTACATAGTTTTCAAGTTACAGACTAAGCTAAGCAAAATGAATCTGTTTTTTTTTACTGTGAAAATGGCACTTTGGGACTGTGAAAGTGACATTTTGGCCCTGTTGTCCCAAACTGCCCCAGCACTTCCCACATTGCTCAAAGTGGCTAGCTTTCATCCCAACACAGTTTATAGGGCCATACGGTACATAGTTTTCAAGTTACAGACTAAGCTAAGCAAAAGTGAACTAGGCCTTTTTACTGTGAAAATGGCACTTTGGGACTGTGAAAGTGACATTTTGGCCCTGTTGTCCCAAACTGCCCCAGCACTTCCCACATTGCTCAAAGTGGCTAGCTTTCATCCCAACACAGTTTATAGGGCCATACGGTACATAGTTTTCAAGTTACAGACTAAGCTAAGCAAAAGTGAACCAGGCCTTTTTACTGTGAAAATGGCACTTTGGGACTGTGAAAGTGACATTTTGGCCCTGTTGTCCCAAACTGCCCCAGCACTTCCCACATTGCTCAAAGTGGCTAGCTTTCATCCCAACACAGTTTATAGGGCCATACGGTACATAGTTTTCAAGTTACAGACTAAGCTAAGCAAAAGTGAACCAGGCCTTTTTACTGTGAAAATGGCACTTTGGGACTGTGAAAGTGACATTTTGGCCCTGTTGTCCCAAACTGCCCCAGCACTTCCCACATTGCTCAAAGTGGCTAGCTTTCATCCCAACACAGTTTATAGGGCCATACGGTACATAGTTTTCAAGTTACAGACTAAGCTAAGCAAAAGTGAACCAGGCCTTTTTACTGTGAAAATGGCACTTTGGGACTGTGAAAGTGACATTTTGGCCCTGTTCGTTCCCTGTTGTCCCAAACTGCCCCAGCTCTTGCCACAATGCTCAAAGTGGCTAGCTTTCATCCCAACACAGTTTATAGGGCCATACGGTACATAGTTTTCAAGTTACAGACTAAGCTAAGCAAAAGTGAACCAGGCCTTTTTACTGTGAAAATGGCACTTTGGGACTGTGAAAGTGACATTTTGGCCCTGTTGTCCCAAACTGCCCCAGCACTTCCCACACTGCTCAAAGTGGCTAGCTTTCATCCCAACACAGTTTATAGGGCCATACGGTACATAGTTTTCAAGTTACAGACTAAGCTAAGCAAAAGTGAACCAGGCCTTTTTACTGTGAAAATGGCACTTTGGGACTGTGAAAGTGACATTTTGGCCCTGTTGTCCCAAACTGCCCCAGCACTTCCCACATTGCTCAAAGTGGCTAGCTTTCATCCCAACACAGTTTATAGGGCCATACGGTACATAGTTTTCAAGTTACAGACTAAGCTAAGCAAAAGTGAACCAGGCCTTTTTACTGTGAAAATGGCACTTTGGGACTGTGAAAGTGACATTTTGGCCCTGTTGTCCCAAACTGCCCCAGCACTTCCCACATTGCTCAAAGTGGCTAGCTTTCATCCCAACACAGTTTATAGGGCCATACGGTACATAGTTTTCAAGTTACAGACTAAGCTAAGCAAAATGAATCTTTTTTTTTTTACTGTGAAAACGGCACTTTGGGACTGTGAAAGTGACATTTTGGCCCTGTTGTCCCAAACTGCCCCAGCACTTCCCACATTGCTCAAAGTGGCTAGCTTTCATCCCAACACAGTTTATAGGGCCATACGGTACATAGTTTTCAAGTTACAGACTAAGCTAAGCAAAAGTGAACCAGGCCTTTTTACTGTGAAAATGGCACTTTGGGACTGTGAAAGTGACATTTTGGCCCTGTTGTCCCAAACTGCCCCAGCACTTCCCACATTGCTCAAAGTGGCTAGCTTTCATCCCAACACAGTTTATAGGGCCATACGGTACATAGTTTTCAAGTTACAGACTAAGCTAAGCAAAAGTGAACCAGGCCTTTTTACTGTGAAAATGGCACTTTGGGACTGTGAAAGTGACATTTTGGCCCTGTTGTCCCAAACTGCCCCAGCACTTCCCACATTGCTCAAAGTGGCTAGCTTTCATCCCAACACAGTTTATAGGGCCATACGGTACATAGTTTTCAAGTTACAGACTAAGCTAAGCAAAAGTGAACCAGGCCTTTTTACTGTGAAAATGGCACTTTGGGACTGTGAAAGTGACATTTTGGCCCTGTTGTCCCAAACTGCCCCAGCACTTCCCACATTGCTCAAAGTGGCTAGCTTTCATCCCAACACAGTTTATAGGGCCATACGGTACATAGTTTTCAAGTTACAGACTAAGCTAAGCAAAAGTGAACCAGGCCTTTTTACTGTGAAAATGGCACTTTGGGACTGTGAAAGTGACATTTTGGCCCTGTTCGTTCCCTGTTGTCCCAAACTGCCCCAGCTCTTGCCACAATGCTCAAAGTGGCTAGCTTTCATCCCAACACAGTTTATAGGGCCATACGGTACATAGTTTTCAAGTTACAGACTAAGCTAAGCAAAAGTGAACCAGGCCTTTTTACTGTGAAAATGGCACTTTGGGACTGTGAAAGTGACATTTTGGCCCTGTTGTCCCAAACTGCCCCAGCACTTCCCACATTGCTCAAAGTGGCTAGCTTTCATCCCAACACAGTTTATAGGGCCATACGGTACATAGTTTTCAAGTTACAGACTAAGCTAAGCAAAAGTGAACCAGGCCTTTTTACTGTGAAAATGGCACTTTGGGACTGTGAAAGTGACATTTTGGCCCTGTTGTCCCAAACTGCCCCAGCACTTCCCACATTGCTCAAAGTGGCTAGCTTTCATCCCAACACAGTTTATAGGGCCATACGGTACATAGTTTTCAAGTTACAGACAAAGCTAAGCAAAATGAATCTTTTTTTTTTACTGTGAAAACGGCACTTTGGGACTGTGAAAGTGACATTTTGGCCCTGTTGTCCCAAACTGCCCCAGCACTTCCCACATTGCTCAAAGTGGCTAGCTTTCATCCCAACACAGTTTATAGGGCCATACGGTACATAGTTTTCAAGTTACAGACTAAGCTAAGCAAAATGAATCTGTTTTTTTTTACTGTGAAAATGGCACTTTGGGACTGTGAAAGTGACATTTTGGCCCTGTTGTCCCAAACTGCCCCAGCACTTCCCACATTGCTCAAAGTGGCTAGCTTTCATCCCAACACAGTTTATAGGGCCATACGGTACATAGTTTTCAAGTTACAGACTAAGCTAAGCAAAAGTGAACCAGGCCTTTTTACTGTGAAAATGGCACTTTGGGACTGTGAAAGTGACATTTTGGCCCTGTTGTCCCAAACTGCCCCAGCACTTCCCACATTGCTCAAAGTGGCTAGCTTTCATCCCAACACAGTTTATAGGGCCATACGGTACATAGTTTTCAAGTTACAGACTAAGCTAAGCAAAAGTGAACCAGGCCTTTTTACTGTGAAAATGGCACTTTGGGACTGTGAAAGTGACATTTTGGCCCTGTTGTCCCAAACTGCCCCAGCACTTCCCACATTGCTCAAAGTGGCTAGCTTTCATCCCAACACAGTTTATAGGGCCATACGGTACATAGTTTTCAAGTTACAGACTAAGCTAAGCAAAAGTGAACCAGGCCTTTTTACTGTGAAAATGGCACTTTGGGACTGTGAAAGTGACATTTTGGCCCTGTTCGTTCCCTGTTGTCCCAAACTGCCCCAGCTCTTGCCACAATGCTCAAAGTGGCTAGCTTTCATCCCAACACAGTTTATAGGGCCATACGGTACATAGTTTTCAAGTTACAGACTAAGCTAAGCAAAAGTGAACCAGGCCTTTTTACTGTGAAAATGGCACTTTGGGACTGTGAAAGTGACATTTTGGCCCTGTTGTCCCAAACTGCCCCAGCACTTCCCACATTGCTCAAAGTGGCTAGCTTTCATCCCAACACAGTTTATAGGGCCATACGGTACATAGTTTTCAAGTTACAGACTAAGCTAAGCAAAAGTGAACCAGGCCTTTTTACTGTGAAAATGGCACTTTGGGACTGTGAAAGTGACATTTTGGCCCTGTTGTCCCAAACTGCCCCAGCACTTCCCACATTGCTCAATGTGGCTAGCTTTCATCCCAACACAGTTTATAGGGCCATACGGTACATAGTTTTCAAGTTACAGACAAAGCTAAGCAAAATGAATCTTTTTTTTTTACTGTGAAAACGGCACTTTGGGACTGTGAAAGTGACATTTTGGCCCTGTTGTCCCAAACTGCCCCAGCACTTCCCACATTGCTCAAAGTGGCTAGCTTTCATCCCAACACAGTTTATAGGGCCATACGGTACATAGTTTTCAAGTTACAGACTAAGCTAAGCAAAATGAATCTGTTTTTTTTTACTGTGAAAATGGCACTTTGGGACTGTGAAAGTGACATTTTGGCCCTGTTGTCCCAAACTGCCCCAGCACTTCCCACATTGCTCAAAGTGGCTAGCTTTCATCCAACACAGTTTATAGGGCCATACGGTACATAGTTTTCAAGTTACAGACTAAGCTAAGCAAAAGTGAACCAGGCCTTTTTACTGTGAAAATGGCACTTTGGGACTGTGAAAGTGACATTTTGGCCCTGTTGTCCCAAACTGCCCCAGCACTTCCCACATTGCTCAAAGTGGCTAGCTTTCATCCCAACACAGTTTATAGGGCCATACGGTACATAGTTTTCAAGTTACAGACTAAGCTAAGCAAAATGAATCTGTTTTTTTTTTACTGTGAAAATGGCACTTTGGGACTGTGAAAGTGACATTTTGGCCCTGTTGTCCCAAACTGCCCCAGCACTTCCCACATTGCTCAAAGTGGCTAGCTTTCATCCAACACAGTTTATAGGGCCATACGGTACATAGTTTTCAAGTTACAGACTAAGCTAAGCAAAAGTGAACCAGGCCTTTTTACTGTGAAAATGGCACTTTGGGACTGTGAAAGTGACATTTTGGCCCTGTTGTCCCAAACTGCCCCAGCACTTCCCACATTGCTCAAAGTGGCTAGCTTTCATCCCAACACAGTTTATAGGGCCATACGGTACATAGTTTTCAAGTTACAGACTAAGCTAAGCAAAATGAATCTGTTTTTTTTTTACTGTGAAAATGGCACTTTGGGACTGTGAAAGTGACATTTTGGCCCTGTTGTCCCAAACTGCCCCAGCACTTCCCACATTGCTCAAAGTGGCTAGCTTTCATCCCAACACAGTTTATAGGGCCATACGGTACATAGTTTTCAAGTTACAGATTAAGCTAAGCAAAAGTGAACCAGGCCTTTTTACTGTGAAAATGGCACTTTGGGACTGTGAAAGTGACATTTTGGCCCTGTTGTCCCAAACTGCCCCAGCACTTCCCACATTGCTCAAAGTGGCTAGCTTTCATCCCAACACAGTTTATAGGGCCATACGGTACATAGTTTTCAAGTTACAGACTAAGCTAAGCAAAAGTGAACCAGGCCTTTTTACTGTGAAAATGGCACTTTGGGACTGTGAAAGTGACATTTTGGCCCTGTTCGTTCCCTGTTGTCCCAAACTGCCCCAGCTCTTGCCACAATGCTCAAAGTGGCTAGCTTTCATCCCAACACAGTTTATAGGGCCATACGGTACATAGTTTTCAAGTTACAGACTAAGCTAAGCAAAAGTGAACCAGGCCTTTTTACTGTGAAAATGGCACTTTGGGACTGTGAAAGTGGCATTTTGGCCCTGTTGTCCCAAACTGCCCCAGCACTTCCCACATTGCTCAAAGTGGCTAGCTTTCATCCCAACACAGTTTATAGGGCCATACGGTACATAGTTTTCAAGTTACAGACTAAGCTAAGCAAAAGTGAACCAGGCCTTTTTACTGTGAAAATGGCACTTTGGGACTGTGAAAGTGACATTTTGGCCCTGTTGTCCCAAACTGCCCCAGCACTTCCCACATTGCTCAAAGTGGCTAGCTTTCATCCCAACACAGTTTATAGGGCCATACGGTACATAGTTTTCAAGTTACAGACAAAGCTAAGCAAAATGAATCTTTTTTTTTTTACTGTGAAAACGGCACTTTGGGACTGTGAAAGTGACATTTTGGCCCTGTTGTCCCAAACTGCCCCAGCACTTCCCACATTGCTCAAAGTGGCTAGCTTTCATCCCAACACAGTTTATAGGGCCATACGGTACATAGTTTTCAAGTTACAGACTAAGCTAAGCAAAATGAATCTGTTTTTTTTTACTGTGAAAATGGCACTTTGGGACTGTGAAAGTGACATTTTGGCCCTGTTGTCCCAAACTGCCCCAGCACTTCCCACATTGCTCAAAGTGGCTAGCTTTCATCCCAACACAGTTTATAGGGCCATACGGTACATAGTTTTCAAGTTACAGACTAAGCTAAGCAAAAGTGAACCAGGCCTTTTTACTGTGAAAATGGCACTTTGGGACTGTGAAAGTGACATTTTGGCCCTGTTGTCCCAAACTGCCCCAGCACTTCCCACATTGCTCAAAGTGGCTAGCTTTCATCCCCAACACAGTTTATAGGGCCATACGGTACATAGTTTTCAAGTTACAGACTAAGCTAAGCAAAATGAATCTGTTTTTTTTTTACTGTGAAAATGGCACTTTGGGACTGTGAAAGTGACATTTTGGCCCTGTTGTCCCAAACTGCCCCAGCACTTCCCACATTGCTCAAAGTGGCTAGCTTTCATCCCAACACAGTTTATAGGGCCATACGGTACATAGTTTTCAAGTTACAGACTAAGCTAAGCAAAAGTGAACCAGGCCTTTTTACTGTGAAAATGGCACTTTGGGACTGTGAAAGTGACATTTTGGCCCTGTTGTCCCAAACTGCCCCAGCACTTCCCACATTGCTCAAAGTGGCTAGCTTTCATCCCAACACAGTTTATAGGGCCATACGGTACATAGTTTTCAAGTTACAGACTAAGCTAAGCAAAAGTGAACCAGGCCTTTTTACTGTGAAAATGGCACTTTGGGACTGTGAAAGTGACATTTTGGCCCTGTTGTCCCAAACTGCCCCAGCACTTCCCACATTGCTCAAAGTGGCTAGCTTTCATCCCAACACAGTTTATAGGGCCATACGGTACATAGTTTTCAAGTTACAGACTAAGCTAAGCAAAATGAATCTTTTTTTTTTTACTGTGAAAACGGCACTTTGGGACTGTGAAAGTGACATTTTGGCCCTGTTGTCCCAAACTGCCCCAGCACTTCCCACATTGCTCAAAGTGGCTAGCTTTCATCCCAACACAGTTTATAGGGCCATACGGTACATAGTTTTCAAGTTACAGACTAAGCTAAGCAAAAGTGAACCAGGCCTTTTTACTGTGAAAATGGCACTTTGGGACTGGGACTGTGAAAGTGACATTTTGGCCCTGTTGTCCCAAACTGCCCCAGCACTTCCCACATTGCTCAAAGTGGCTAGCTTTCATCCCAACACAGTTTATAGGGCCATACGGTACATAGTTTTCAAGTTACAGACTAAGCTAAGCAAAAGTGAACCAGGCCTTTTTACTGTGAAAATGGCACTTTGGGACTGTGAAAGTGACATTTTGGCCCTGTTGTCCCAAACTGCCCCAGCACTTCCCACATTGCTCAAAGTGGCTAGCTTTCATCCCAACACAGTTTATAGGGCCATACGGTACATAGTTTTCAAGTTACAGACTAAGCTAAGCAAAAGTGAACCAGGCCTTTTTACTGTGAAAATGGCACTTTGGGACTGTGAAAGTGACATTTTGGCCCTGTTCGTTCCCTGTTGTCCCAAACTGCCCCAGCTCTTGCCACAATGCTCAAAGTGGCTAGCTTTCATCCCAACACAGTTTATAGGGCCATACGGTACATAGTTTTCAAGTTACAGACTAAGCTAAGCAAAAGTGAACCAGGCCTTTTTACTGTGAAAATGGCACTTTGGGACTGTGAAAGTGACATTTTGGCCCTGTTGTCCCAAACTGCCCCAGCACTTCCCACACTGCTCAAAGTGGCTAGCTTTCATCCCAACACAGTTTATAGGGCCATACGGTACATAGTTTTCAAGTTACAGACTAAGCTAAGCAAAAGTGAACCAGGCCTTTTTACTGTGAAAATGGCACTTTGGGACTGTGAAAGTGACATTTTGGCCCTGTTGTCCCAAACTGCCCCAGCACTTCCCACATTGCTCAAAGTGGCTAGCTTTCATCCCAACACAGTTTATAGGGCCATACGGTACATAGTTTTCAAGTTACAGACTAAGCTAAGCAAAAGTGAACCAGGCCTTTTTACTGTGAAAATGGCACTTTGGGACTGTGAAAGTGACATTTTGGCCCTGTTGTCCCAAACTGCCCCAGCACTTCCCACATTGCTCAAAGTGGCTAGCTTTCATCCCAACACAGTTTATAGGGCCATACGGTACATAGTTTTCAAGTTACAGACTAAGCTAAGCAAAATGAATCTTTTTTTTTTTACTGTGAAAACGGCACTTTGGGACTGTGAAAGTGACATTTTGGCCCTGTTGTCCCAAACTGCCCCAGCACTTCCCACATTGCTCAAAGTGGCTAGCTTTCATCCCAACACAGTTTATAGGGCCATACGGTACATAGTTTTCAAGTTACAGACTAAGCTAAGCAAAAGTGAACCAGGCCTTTTTACTGTGAAAATGGCACTTTGGGACTGTGAAAGTGACATTTTGGCCCTGTTGTCCCAAACTGCCCCAGCACTTCCCACATTGCTCAAAGTGGCTAGCTTTCATCCCAACACAGTTTATAGGGCCATACGGTACATAGTTTTCAAGTTACAGACTAAGCTAAGCAAAAGTGAACCAGGCCTTTTTACTGTGAAAATGGCACTTTGGGACTGTGAAAGTGACATTTTGGCCCTGTTGTCCCAAACTGCCCCAGCACTTCCCACATTGCTCAAAGTGGCTAGCTTTCATCCCAACACAGTTTATAGGGCCATACGGTACATAGTTTTCAAGTTACAGACTAAGCTAAGCAAAAGTGAACCAGGCCTTTTTACTGTGAAAATGGCACTTTGGGACTGTGAAAGTGACATTTTGGCCCTGTTCGTTCCCTGTTGTCCCAAACTGCCCCAGCTCTTGCCACAATGCTCAAAGTGGCTAGCTTTCATCCCAACACAGTTTATAGGGCCATACGGTACATAGTTTTCAAGTTACAGACTAAGCTAAGCAAAAGTGAACCAGGCCTTTTTACTGTGAAAATGGCACTTTGGGACTGTGAAAGTGACATTTTGGCCCTGTTGTCCCAAACTGCCCCAGCACTTCCCACACTGCTCAAAGTGGCTAGCTTTCATCCCAACACAGTTTATAGGGCCATACGGTACATAGTTTTCAAGTTACAGACTAAGCTAAGCAAAAGTGAACCAGGCCTTTTACTGTGAAAATGGCACTTTGGGACTGTGAAAGTGACATTTTGGCCCTGTTGTCCCAAACTGCCCCAGCACTTCCCACATTGCTCAAAGTGGCTAGCTTTCATCCCAACACAGTTTATAGGGCCATACGGTACATAGTTTTCAAGTTACAGACTAAGCTAAGCAAAAGTGAACCAGGCCTTTTTACTGTGAAAATGGCACTTTGGGACTGTGAAAGTGACATTTTGGCCCTGTTGTCCCAAACTGCCCCAGCACTTCCCACATTGCTCAAAGTGGCTAGCTTTCATCCCAACACAGTTTATAGGGCCATACGGTACATAGTTTTCAAGTTACAGACTAAGCTAAGCAAAATGAATCTTTTTTTTTTTACTGTGAAAACGGCACTTTGGGACTGTGAAAGTGACATTTTGGCCCTGTTGTCCCAAACTGCCCCAGCACTTCCCACATTGCTCAAAGTGGCTAGCTTTCATCCCAACACAGTTTATAGGGCCATACGGTACATAGTTTTCAAGTTACAGACTAAGCTAAGCAAAAGTGAACCAGGCCTTTTTACTGTGAAAATGGCACTTTGGGACTGTGAAAGTGACATTTTGGCCCTGTTGTCCCAAACTGCCCCAGCACTTCCCACATTGCTCAAAGTGGCTAGCTTTCATCCCAACACAGTTTATAGGGCCATACGGTACATAGTTTTCAAGTTACAGACTAAGCTAAGCAAAAGTGAACCAGGCCTTTTTACTGTGAAAATGGCACTTTGGGACTGTGAAAGTGACATTTTGGCCCTGTTGTCCCAAACTGCCCCAGCACTTCCCACATTGCTCAAAGTGGCTAGCTTTCATCCCAACACAGTTTATAGGGCCATACGGTACATAGTTTTCAAGTTACAGACTAAGCTAAGCAAAAGTGAACCAGGCCTTTTTACTGTGAAAATGGCACTTTGGGACTGTGAAAGTGACATTTTGGCCCTGTTGTCCCAAACTGCCCCAGCACTTCCCACATTGCTCAAAGTGGCTAGCTTTCATCCCAACACAGTTTATAGGGCCATACGGTACATAGTTTTCAAGTTACAGACTAAGCTAAGCAAAAGTGAACCAGGCCTTTTTACTGTGAAAATGGCACTTTGGGACTGTGAAAGTGACATTTTGGCCCTGTTCGTTCCCTGTTGTCCCAAACTGCCCCAGCTCTTGCCACAATGCTCAAAGTGGCTAGCTTTCATCCCAACACAGTTTATAGGGCCATACGGTACATAGTTTTCAAGTTACAGACTAAGCTAAGCAAAAGTGAACCAGGCCTTTTTACTGTGAAAATGGCACTTTGGGACTGTGAAAGTGACATTTTGGCCCTGTTGTCCCAAACTGCCCCAGCACTTCCCACATTGCTCAAAGTGGCTAGCTTTCATCCCAACACAGTTTATAGGGCCATACGGTACATAGTTTTCAAGTTACAGACTAAGCTAAGCAAAAGTGAACCAGGCCTTTTTACTGTGAAAATGGCACTTTGGGACTGTGAAAGTGACATTTTGGCCCTGTTGTCCCAAACTGCCCCAGCACTTCCCACATTGCTCAAAGTGGCTAGCTTTCATCCCAACACAGTTTATAGGGCCATACGGTACATAGTTTTCAAGTTACAGACAAAGCTAAGCAAAATGAATCTTTTTTTTTTTACTGTGAAAACGGCACTTTGGGACTGTGAAAGTGACATTTTGGCCCTGTTGTCCCAAACTGCCCCAGCACTTCCCACATTGCTCAAAGTGGCTAGCTTTCATCCCAACACAGTTTATAGGGCCATACGGTACATAGTTTTCAAGTTACAGACTAAGCTAAGCAAAATGAATCTGTTTTTTTTTACTGTGAAAATGGCACTTTGGGACTGTGAAAGTGACATTTTGGCCCTGTTGTCCCAAACTGCCCCAGCACTTCCCACATTGCTCAAAGTGGCTAGCTTTCATCCCAACACAGTTTATAGGGCCATACGGTACATAGTTTTCAAGTTACAGACTAAGCTAAGCAAAAGTGAACCAGGCCTTTTTACTGTGAAAATGGCACTTTGGGACTGTGAAAGTGACATTTTGGCCCTGTTGTCCCAAACTGCCCCAGCACTTCCCACATTGCTCAAAGTGGCTAGCTTTCATCCCAACACAGTTTATAGGGCCATACGGTACATAGTTTTCAAGTTACAGACTAAGCTAAGCAAAATGAATCTGTTTTTTTTTTACTGTGAAAATGGCACTTTGGGACTGTGAAAGTGACATTTTGGCCCTGTTGTCCCAAACTGCCCCAGCACTTCCCACATTGCTCAAAGTGGCTAGCTTTCATCCCAACACAGTTTATAGGGCCATACGGTACATAGTTTTCAAGTTACAGACTAAGCTAAGCAAAAGTGAACCAGGCCTTTTTACTGTGAAAATGGCACTTTGGGACTGTGAAAGTGACATTTTGGCCCTGTTGTCCCAAACTGCCCCAGCACTTCCCACATTGCTCAAAGTGGCTAGCTTTCATCCCAACACAGTTTATAGGGCCATACGGTACATAGTTTTCAAGTTACAGACTAAGCTAAGCAAAAGTGAACCAGGCCTTTTTACTGTGAAAATGGCACTTTGGGACTGTGAAAGTGACATTTTGGCCCTGTTGTCCCAAACTGCCCCAGCACTTCCCACATTGCTCAAAGTGGCTAGCTTTCATCCCAACACAGTTTATAGGGCCATACGGTACATAGTTTTCAAGTTACAGACTAAGCTAAGCAAAAGTGAACCAGGCCTTTTTACTGTGAAAATGGCACTTTGGGACTGTGAAAGTGACATTTTGGCCCTGTTCGTTCCCTGTTGTCCCAAACTGCCCCAGCTCTTGCCACAATGCTCAAAGTGGCTAGCTTTCATCCCAACACAGTTTATAGGGCCATACGGTACATAGTTTTCAAGTTACAGACTAAGCTAAGCAAAAGTGAACCAGGCCTTTTTACTGTGAAAATGGCACTTTGGGACTGTGAAAGTGACATTTTGGCCCTGTTGTCCCAAACTGCCCCAGCACTTCCCACATTGCTCAAAGTGGCTAGCTTTCATCCCAACACAGTTTATACGGCCATACGGTACATAGTTTTCAAGTTACAGACTAAGCTAAGCAAAAGTGAACCAGGCCTTTTTACTGTGAAAATGGCACTTTGGGACTGTGAAAGTGACATTTTGGCCCTGTTGTCCCAAACTGCCCCAGCACTTCCCACATTGCTCAAAGTGGCTAGCTTTCATCCCAACACAGTTTATAGGGCCATACGGTACATAGTTTTCAAGTTACAGACAAAGCTAAGCAAAATGAATCTTTTTTTTTTTACTGTGAAAACGGCACTTTGGGACTGTGAAAGTGACATTTTGGCCCTGTTGTCCCAAACTGCCCCAGCACTTCCCACATTGCTCAAAGTGGCTAGCTTTCATCCCAACACAGTTTATAGGGCCATACGGTACATAGTTTTCAAGTTACAGACTAAGCTAAGCAAAATTAATCTGTTTTTTTTTACTGTGAAAATGGCACTTTGGGACTGTGAAAGTGACATTTTGGCCCTGTTGTCCCAAACTGCCCCAGCACTTCCCACATTGCTCAAAGTTGCTAGCTTTCATCCCAACACAGTTTATAGGGCCATACGGTACATAGTTTTCAAGTTACAGACTAAGCTAAGCAAAAGTGAACCAGGCCTTTTTACTGTGAAAATGGCACTTTGGGACTGTGAAAGTGACATTTTGGCCCTGTTGTCCCAAACTGCCCCAGCACTTCCCACATTGCTCAAAGTGGCTAGCTTTCATCCCAACACAGTTTATAGGGCCTTACGGTACATAGTTTTCAAGTTACAGACTAAGCTAAGCAAAAGTGAACCAGGCCTTTTTACTGTGAAAATGGCACTTTGGGACTGTGAAAGTGACATTTTGGCCCTGTTGTCCCAAACTGCCCCAGCACTTCCCACATTGCTCAAAGTGGCTAGCTTTCATCCCAACACAGTTTATAGGGCCATACGGTACATAGTTTTCAAGTTACAGACTAAGCTAAGCAAAAGTGAACCAGGCCTTTTTACTGTGAAAATGGCACTTTGGGACTGTGAAAGTGACATTTTGGCCCTGTTGTCCCAAACTGCCCCAGCACTTCCCACATTGCTCAAAGTGGCTAGCTTTCATCCCAACACAGTTTATAGGGCCATACGGTACATAGTTTTCAAGTTACAGACTAAGCTAAGCAAAAGTGAACCAGGCCTTTTTACTGTGAAAATGGCACTTTGGGACTGTGAAAGTGACATTTTGGCCCTGTTCGTTCCCTGTTGTCCCAAACTGCCCCAGCTCTTGCCACAATGCTCAAAGTGGCTAGCTTTCATCCCAACACAGTTTATAGGGCCATACGGTACATAGTTTTCAAGTTACAGACTAAGCTAAGCAAAAGTGAACCAGGCCTTTTTACTGTGAAAATGGCACTTTGGGACTGTGAAAGTGACATTTTGGCCCTGTTGTCCCAAACTGCCCCAGCACTTCCCACATTGCTCAAAGTGGCTAGCTTTCATCCCAACACAGTTTATAGGGCCATACGGTACATAGTTTTCAAGTTACAGACTAAGCTAAGCAAAAGTGAACCAGGCCTTTTTACTGTGAAAATGGCACTTTGGGACTGTGAAAGTGACATTTTGGCCCTGTTGTCCCAAACTGCCCCAGCACTTCCCACATTGCTCAAAGTGGCTAGCTTTCATCCCAACACAGTTTATAGGGCCATACGGTACATAGTTTTCAAGTTACAGACAAAGCTAAGCAAAATGAATCTTTTTTTTTTTACTGTGAAAACGGCACTTTGGGACTGTGAAAGTGACATTTTGGCCCTGTTGTCCCAAACTGCCCCAGCACTTCCCACATTGCTCAAAGTGGCTAGCTTTCATCCCAACACAGTTTATAGGGCCATACGGTACATAGTTTTCAAGTTACAGACTAAGCTAAGCAAAATGAATCTGTTTTTTTTTACTGTGAAAATGGCACTTTGGGACTGTGAAAGTGACATTTTGGCCCTGTTGTCCCAAACTGCCCCAGCACTTCCCACATTGCTCAAAGTGGCTAGCTTTCATCCCAACACAGTTTATAGGGCCATACGGTACATAGTTTTCAAGTTACAGACTAAGCTAAGCAAAAGTGAACCAGGCCTTTTTACTGTGAAAATGGCACTTTGGGACTGTGAAAGTGACATTTTGGCCCTGTTCGTTCCCTGTTGTCCCAAACTGCCCCAGCTCTTGCCACAATGCTCAAAGTGGCTAGCTTTCATCCCAACACAGTTTATAGGGCCATACGGTACATAGTTTTCAAGTTACAGACTAAGCTAAGCAAAAGTGAACCAGGCCTTTTTACTGTGAAAATGGCACTTTGGGACTGTGAAAGTGACATTTTGGCCCTGTTGTCCCAAACTGCCCCAGCACTTCCCACATTGCTCAAAGTGGCTAGCTTTCATCCCAACACAGTTTATAGGGCCATACGGTACATAGTTTTCAAGTTACAGACTAAGCTAAGCAAAAGTGAACCAGGCCTTTTTACTGTGAAAATGGCACTTTGGGACTGTGAAAGTGACATTTTGGCCCTGTTGTCCCAAACTGCCCCAGCACTTCCCACATTGCTCAAAGTGGCTAGCTTTCATCCCAACACAGTTTATAGGGCCATACGGTACATAGTTTTCAAGTTACAGACAAAGCTAAGCAAAATGAATCTTTTTTTTTTTACTGTGAAAACGGCACTTTGGGACTGTGAAAGTGACATTTTGGCCCTGTTGTCCCAAACTGCCCCAGCACTTCCCACATTGCTCAAAGTGGCTAGCTTTCATCCCAACACAGTTTATAGGGCCATACGGTACATAGTTTTCAAGTTACAGACTAAGCTAAGCAAAATGAATCTGTTTTTTTTTACTGTGAAAATGGCACTTTGGGACTGTGAAAGTGACATTTTGGCCCTGTTGTCCCAAACTGCCCCAGCACTTCCCACATTGCTCAAAGTGGCTAGCTTTCATCCCAACACAGTTTATAGGGCCATACGGTACATAGTTTTCAAGTTACAGACTAAGCTAAGCAAAAGTGAACCAGGCCTTTTTACTGTGAAAATGGCACTTTGGGACTGTGAAAGTGACATTTTGGCCCTGTTGTCCCAAACTGCCCCAGCACTTCCCACATTGCTCAAAGTGGCTAGCTTTCATCCCAACACAGTTTATAGGGCCATACGGTACATAGTTTTCAAGTTACAGACTAAGCTAAGCAAAATGAATCTGTTTTTTTTTTACTGTGAAAATGGCACTTTGGGACTGTGAAAGTGACATTTTGGCCCTGTTGTCCCAAACTGCCCCAGCACTTCCCACATTGCTCAAAGTGGCTAGCTTTCATCCCAACACAGTTTATAGGGCCATACGGTACATAGTTTTCAAGTTACAGACTAAGCTAAGCAAAAGTGAACCAGGCCTTTTTACTGTGAAAATGGCACTTTGGGACTGTGAAAGTGACATTTTGGCCCTGTTGTCCCAAACTGCCCCAGCACTTCCCACATTGCTCAAAGTGGCTAGCTTTCATCCCAACACAGTTTATAGGGCCATACGGTACATAGTTTTCAAGTTACAGACTAAGCTAAGCAAAAGTGAACCAGGCCTTTTTACTGTGAAAATGGCACTTTGGGACTGTGAAAGTGACATTTTGGCCCTGTTGTCCCAAACTGCCCCAGCACTTCCCACATTGCTCAAAGTGGCTAGCTTTCATCCCAACACAGTTTATAGGGCCATACGGTACATAGTTTTCAAGTTACAGACTAAGCTAAGCAAAAGTGAACCAGGCCTTTTTACTGTGAAAATGGAACTTTGGGACTGTGAAATTGACATTTTGGCCCTGTTCGTTCCCTGTTGTCCCAAACTGCCCCAGCTCTTGCCACAATGCTCAAAGTGGCTAGCTTTCATCCCAACACAGTTTATAGGGCCATACGGTACATAGTTTTCAAGTTACAGACTAAGCTAAGCAAAAGTGAACCAGGCCTTTTTACTGTGAAAATGGCACTTTGGGACTGTGAAAGTGACATTTTGGCCCTGTTGTCCCAAACTGCCCCAGCACTTCCCACATTGCTCAAAGTGGCTAGCTTTCATCCCAACACAGTTTATACGGCCATACGGTACATAGTTTTCAAGTTACAGACTAAGCTAAGCAAAAGTGAACCAGGCCTTTTTACTGTGAAAATGGCACTTTGGGACTGTGAAAGTGACATTTTGGCCCTGTTGTCCCAAACTGCCCCAGCACTTCCCACATTGCTCAAAGTGGCTAGCTTTCATCCCAACACAGTTTATAGGGCCATACGGTACATAGTTTTCAAGTTACAGACAAAGCTAAGCAAAATGAATCTTTTTTTTTTTTACTGTGAAAACGGCACTTTGGGACTGTGAAAGTGACATTTTGGCCCTGTTGTCCCAAACTGCCCCAGCACTTCCCACATTGCTCAAAGTGGCTAGCTTTCATCCCAACACAGTTTATAGGGCCATACGGTACATAGTTTTCAAGTTACAGACTAAGCTAAGCAAAAGTGAACCAGGCCTTTTTACTGTGAAAATGGCACTTTGGGACTGTGAAAGTGACATTTTGGCCCTGTTGTCCCAAACTGCACCAGCACTTCCCACATTGCTCAAAGTGGCTAGCTTTCATCCCAACACAGTTTATAGGGCCATACGGTACATAGTTTTCAAGTTACAGACTAAGCTAAGCAAAAGTGAACTAGGCCTTTTTACTGTGAAAATGGCACTTTGGGACTGTGAAAGTGACATTTTGGCCCTGTTCGTTCCCTGTTGTCCCAAACTGCCCCAGCTCTTGCCACAATGCTCAAAGTGGCTAGCTTTCATCCCAACACAGTTTATAGGGCCATACGGTACATAGTTTTCAAGTTACAGACTAAGCTAAGCAAAAGTGAACCAGGCCTTTTTACTGTGAAAATGGCACTTTGGGACTGTGAAAGTGACATTTTGGCCCTGTTGTCCCAAACTGCCCCAGCACTTCCCACATTGCTCAAAGTGGCTAGCTTTCATCCCAACACAGTTTATAGGGCCATACGGTACATAGTTTTCAAGTTACAGACTAAGCTAAGCAAAAGTGAACCAGGCCTTTTTACTGTGAAAATGGCACTTTGGGACTGTGAAAGTGTCATTTTGGCCCTGTTGTCCCAAACTGCCCCAGCACTTCCCACATTGCTCAAAGTGGCTAGCTTTCATCCCAACACAGTTTATAGGGCCATACGGTACATAGTTTTCAAGTTACAGACAAAGCTAAGCAAAATGAATCTTTTTTTTTTTACTGTGAAAACGGCACTTTGGGACTGTGAAAGTGACATTTTGGCCCTGTTGTCCCAAACTGCCCCAGCACTTCCCACATTGCTCAAAGTGGCTAGCTTTCATCCCAACACAGTTTATAGGGCCATACGGTACATAGTTTTCAAGTTACAGACTAAGCTAAGCAAAATGAATCTGTTTTTTTTTACTGTGAAAATGGCACTTTGGGACTGTGAAAGTGACATTTTGGCCCTGTTGTCCCAAACTGCCCCAGCACTTCCCACATTGCTCAAAGTGGCTAGCTTTCATCCCAACACAGTTTATAGGGCCATACGGTACATAGTTTTCAAGTTACAGACTAAGCTAAGCAAAAGTGAACCAGGCCTTTTTACTGTGAAAATGGCACTTTGGGACTGTGAAAGTGACATTTTGGCCCTGTTGTCCCAAACTGCCCCAGCACTTCCCACATTGCTCAAAGTGGCTAGCTTTCATCCCAACACAGTTTATAGGGCCATACGGTACATAGTTTTCAAGTTACAGACAAAGCTAAGCAAAATGAATCTTTTTTTTTTTACTGTGAAAACGGCACTTTGGGACTGTGAAAGTGACATTTTGGCCCTGTTGTCCCAAACTGCCCCAGCACTTCCCACATTGCTCAAAGTGGCTAGCTTTCATCCCAACACAGTTTATAGGGCCATACGGTACATAGTTTTCAAGTTACAGACTAAGCTAAGCAAAATGAATCTGTTTTTTTTTACTGTGAAAATGGCACTTTGGGACTGTGAAAGTGACATTTTGGCCCTGTTGTCCCAAACTGCCCCAGCACTTCCCACATTGCTCAAAGTGGCTAGCTTTCATCCCAACACAGTTTATAGGGCCATACGGTACATAGTTTTCAAGTTACAGACTAAGCTAAGCAAAAGTGAACCAGGCCTTTTTACTGTGAAAATGGCACTTTGGGACTGTGAAAGTGACATTTTGGCCCTGTTGTCCCAAACTGCCCCAGCACTTCCCACATTGCTCAAAGTGGCTAGCTTTCATCCCAACACAGTTTATAGGGCCATACGGTACATAGTTTTCAAGTTACAGACTAAGCTAAGCAAAATGAATCTGTTTTTTTTTTACTGTGAAAATGGCACTTTGGGACTGTGAAAGTGACATTTTGGCCCTGTTGTCCCAAACTGCCCCAGCACTTCCCACATTGCTCAAAGTGGCTAGCTTTCATCCCAACACAGTTTATAGGGCCATACGGTACATAGTTTTCAAGTTACAGACTAAGCTAAGCAAAAGTGAACCAGGCCTTTTTACTGTGAAAATGGCACTTTGGGACTGTGAAAGTGACATTTTGGCCCTGTTGTCCCAAACTGCCCCAGCACTTCCCACATTGCTCAAAGTGGCTAGCTTTCATCCCAACACAGTTTATAGGGCCATACGGTACATAGTTTTCAAGTTACAGACTAAGCTAAGCAAAAGTGAACCAGGCCTTTTTACTGTGAAAATGGCACTTTGGGACTGTGAAAGTGACATTTTGGCCCTGTTGTCCCAAACTGCCCCAGCACTTCCCACATTGCTCAAAGTGGCTAGCTTTCATCCCAACACAGTTTATAGGGCCATACGGTACATAGTTTTCAAGTTACAGACTAAGCTAAGCAAAAGTGAACCAGGCCTTTTTACTGTGAAAATGGCACTTTGGGACTGTGAAAGTGACATTTTGGCCCTGTTCGTTCCCTGTTGTCCCAAACTGCCCCAGCTCTTGCCACAATGCTCAAAGTGGCTAGCTTTCATCCCAACACAGTTTATAGGGCCATACGGTACATAGTTTTCAAGTTACAGACTAAGCTAAGCAAAAGTGAACCAGGCCTTTTTACTGTGAAAATGGCACTTTGGGACTGTGAAAGTGACATTTTGGCCCTGTTGTCCCAAACTGCCCCAGCACTTCCCACATTGCTCAAAGTGGCTAGCTTTCATCCCAACACAGTTTATAGGGCCATACGGTACATAGTTTTCAAGTTACAGACTAAGCTAAGCAAAAGTGAACCAGGCCTTTTTACTGTGAAAATGGCACTTTGGGACTGTGAAAGTGACATTTTGGCCCTGTTGTCCCAAACTGCCCCAGCACTTCCCACATTGCTCAAAGTGGCTAGCTTTCATCCCAACACAGTTTATAGGGCCATACGGTACATAGTTTTCAAGTTACAGACAAAGCTAAGCAAAATGAATCTTTTTTTTTTTACTGTGAAAACGGCACTTTGGGACTGTGAAAGTGACATTTTGGCCCTGTTGTCCCAAACTGCCCCAGCACTTCCCACATTGCTCAAAGTGGCTAGCTTTCATCCCAACACAGTTTATAGGGCCATACGGTACATAGTTTTCAAGTTACAGACTAAGCTAAGCAAAATGAATCTGTTTTTTTTTACTGTGAAAATGGCACTTTGGGACTGTGAAAGTGACATTTTGGCCCTGTTGTCCCAAACTGCCCCAGCACTTCCCACATTGCTCAAAGTGGCTAGCTTTCATCCCAACACAGTTTATAGGGCCATACGGTACATAGTTTTCAAGTTACAGACTAAGCTAAGCAAAAGTGAACCAGGCCTTTTTACTGTGAAAATGGCACTTTGGGACTGTGAAAGTGACATTTTGGCCCTGTTGTCCCAAACTGCCCCAGCACTTCCCACATTGCTCAAAGTGGCTAGCTTTCATCCCAACACAGTTTATAGGGCCATACGGTACATAGTTTTCAAGTTACAGACTAAGCTAAGCAAAATGAATCTGTTTTTTTTTTACTGTGAAAATGGCACTTTGGGACTGTGAAAGTGACATTTTGGCCCTGTTGTCCCAAACTGCCCCAGCACTTCCCACATTGCTCAAAGTGGCTAGCTTTCATCCCAACACAGTTTATAGGGCCATACGGTACATAGTTTTCAAGTTACAGACTAAGCTAAGCAAAAGTGAACCAGGCCTTTTTACTGTGAAAATGGCACTTTGGGACTGTGAAAGTGACATTTTGGCCCTGTTGTCCCAAACTGCCCCAGCACTTCCCACATTGCTCAAAGTGGCTAGCTTTCATCCCAACACAGTTTATAGGGCCATACGGTACATAGTTTTCAAGTTACAGACTAAGCTAAGCAAAAGTGAACCAGGCCTTTTTACTGTGAAAATGGCACTTTGGGACTGTGAAAGTGACATTTTGGCCCTGTTGTCCCAAACTGCCCCAGCACTTCCCACATTGCTCAAAGTGGCTAGCTTTCATCCCAACACAGTTTATAGGGCCATACGGTACATAGTTTTCAAGTTACAGACTAAGCTAAGCAAAAGTGAACCAGGCCTTTTTACTGTGAAAATGGCACTTTGGGACTGTGAAAGTGACATTTTGGCCCTGTTCGTTCCCTGTTGTCCCAAACTGCCCCAGCTCTTGCCACAATGCTCAAAGTGGCTAGCTTTCATCCCAACACAGTTTATAGGGCCATACGGTACATAGTTTTCAAGTTACAGACTAAGCTAAGCAAAAGTGAACCAGGCCTTTTTACTGTGAAAATGGCACTTTGGGACTGTGAAAGTGACATTTTGGCCCTGTTGTCCCAAACTGCCCCAGCACTTCCCACATTGCTCAAAGTGGCTAGCTTTCATCCCAACACAGTTTATACGGCCATACGGTACATAGTTTTCAAGTTACAGACTAAGCTAAGCAAAAGTGAACCAGGCCTTTTTACTGTGAAAATGGCACTTTGGGACTGTGAAAGTGACATTTTGGCCCTGTTGTCCCAAACTGCCCCAGCACTTCCCACATTGCTCAAAGTGGCTAGCTTTCATCCCAACACAGTTTATAGGGCCATACGGTACATAGTTTTCAAGTTACAGACAAAGCTAAGCAAAATGAATCTTTTTTTTTTTACTGTGAAAACGGCACTTTGGGACTGTGAAAGTGACATTTTGGCCCTGTTGTCCCAAACTGCCCCAGCACTTCCCACATTGCTCAAAGTGGCTAGCTTTCATCCCAACACAGTTTATAGGGCCATACGGTACATAGTTTTCAAGTTACAGACTAAGCTAAGCAAAATTAATCTGTTTTTTTTTACTGTGAAAATGGCACTTTGGGACTGTGAAAGTGACATTTTGGCCCTGTTGTCCCAAACTGCCCCAGCACTTCCCACATTGCTCAAAGTGGCTAGCTTTCATCCCAACACAGTTTATAGGGCCATACGGTACATAGTTTTCAAGTTACAGACTAAGCTAAGCAAAAGTGAACCAGGCCTTTTTACTGTGAAAATGGCACTTTGGGACTGTGAAAGTGACATTTTGGCCCTGTTGTCCCAAACTGCCCCAGCACTTCCCACATTGCTCAAAGTGGCTAGCTTTCATCCCAACACAGTTTATAGGGCCTTACGGTACATAGTTTTCAAGTTACAGACTAAGCTAAGCAAAAGTGAACCAGGCCTTTTTACTGTGAAAATGGCACTTTGGGACTGTGAAAGTGACATTTTGGCCCTGTTGTCCCAAACTGCCCCAGCACTTCCCACATTGCTCAAAGTGGCTAGCTTTCATCCCAACACAGTTTATAGGGCCATACGGTACATAGTTTTCAAGTTACAGACTAAGCTAAGCAAAAGTGAACCAGGCCTTTTTACTGTGAAAATGGCACTTTGGGACTGTGAAAGTGACATTTTGGCCCTGTTGTCCCAAACTGCCCCAGCACTTCCCACATTGCTCAAAGTGGCTAGCTTTCATCCCAACACAGTTTATAGGGCCATACGGTACATAGTTTTCAAGTTACAGACTAAGCTAAGCAAAAGTGAACCAGGCCTTTTTACTGTGAAAATGGCACTTTGGGACTGTGAAAGTGACATTTTGGCCCTGTTCGTTCCCTGTTGTCCCAAACTGCCCCAGCTCTTGCCACAATGCTCAAAGTGGCTAGCTTTCATCCCAACACAGTTTATAGGGCCATACGGTACATAGTTTTCAAGTTACAGACTAAGCTAAGCAAAAGTGAACCAGGCCTTTTTACTGTGAAAATGGCACTTTGGGACTGTGAAAGTGACATTTTGGCCCTGTTGTCCCAAACTGCCCCAGCACTTCCCACATTGCTCAAAGTGGCTAGCTTTCATCCCAACACAGTTTATAGGGCCATACGGTACATAGTTTTCAAGTTACAGACTAAGCTAAGCAAAAGTGAACCAGGCCTTTTTACTGTGAAAATGGCACTTTGGGACTGTGAAAGTGACATTTTGGCCCTGTTGTCCCAAACTGCCCCAGCACTTCCCACATTGCTCAAAGTGGCTAGCTTTCATCCCAACACAGTTTATAGGGCCATACGGTACATAGTTTTCAAGTTACAGACAAAGCTAAGCAAAATGAATCTTTTTTTTTTTACTGTGAAAACGGCACTTTGGGACTGTGAAAGTGACATTTTGGCCCTGTTGTCCCAAACTGCCCCAGCACTTCCCACATTGCTCAAAGTGGCTAGCTTTCATCCCAACACAGTTTATAGGGCCATACGGTACATAGTTTTCAAGTTACAGACTAAGCTAAGCAAAATGAATCTGTTTTTTTTTACTGTGAAAATGGCACTTTGGGACTGTGAAAGTGACATTTTGGCCCTGTTGTCCCAAACTGCCCCAGCACTTCCCACATTGCTCAAAGTGGCTAGCTTTCATCCCAACACAGTTTATAGGGCCATACGGTACATAGTTTTCAAGTTACAGACTAAGCTAAGCAAAAGTGAACCAGGCCTTTTTACTGTGAAAATGGCACTTTGGGACTGTGAAAGTGACATTTTGGCCCTGTTGTCCCAAACTGCCCCAGCACTTCCCACATTGCTCAAAGTGGCTAGCTTTCATCCCAACACAGTTTATAGGGCCATACGGTACATAGTTTTCAAGTTACAGACTAAGCTAAGCAAAATGAATCTGTTTTTTTTTTACTGTGAAAATGGCACTTTGGGACTGTGAAAGTGACATTTTGGCCCTGTTGTCCCAAACTGCCCCAGCACTTCCCACATTGCTCAAAGTGGCTAGCTTTCATCCCAACACAGTTTATAGGGCCATACGGTACATAGTTTTCAAGTTACAGACTAAGCTAAGCAAAAGTGAACCAGGCCTTTTTACTGTGAAAATGGCACTTTGGGACTGTGAAAGTGACATTTTGGCCCTGTTGTCCCAAACTGCCCCAGCACTTCCCACATTGCTCAAAGTGGCTAGCTTTCATCCCAACACAGTTTATAGGGCCATACGGTACATAGTTTTCAAGTTACAGACTAAGCTAAGCAAAAGTGAACCAGGCCTTTTTACTGTGAAAATGGCACTTTGGGACTGTGAAAGTGACATTTTGGCCCTGTTGTCCCAAACTGCCCCAGCACTTCCCACATTGCTCAAAGTGGCTAGCTTTCATCCCAACACAGTTTATAGGGCCATACGGTACATAGTTTTCAAGTTACAGACTAAGCTAAGCAAAAGTGAACCAGGCCTTTTTACTGTGAAAATGGCACTTTGGGACTGTGAAAGTGACATTTTGGCCCTGTTCGTTCCCTGTTGTCCCAAACTGCCCCAGCTCTTGCCACAATGCTCAAAGTGGCTAGCTTTCATCCCAACACAGTTTATAGGGCCATACGGTACATAGTTTTCAAGTTACAGACTAAGCTAAGCAAAAGTGAACCAGGCCTTTTTACTGTGAAAATGGCACTTTGGGACTGTGAAAGTGACATTTTGGCCCTGTTGTCCCAAACTGCCCCAGCACTTCCCACATTGCTCAAAGTGGCTAGCTTTCATCCCAACACAGTTTATACGGCCATACGGTACATAGTTTTCAAGTTACAGACTAAGCTAAGCAAAAGTGAACCAGGCCTTTTTACTGTGAAAATGGCACTTTGGGACTGTGAAAGTGACATTTTGGCCCTGTTGTCCCAAACTGCCCCAGCACTTCCCACATTGCTCAAAGTGGCTAGCTTTCATCCCAACACAGTTTATAGGGCCATACGGTACATAGTTTTCAAGTTACAGACAAAGCTAAGCAAAATGAATCTTTTTTTTTTTACTGTGAAAACGGCACTTTGGGACTGTGAAAGTGACATTTTGGCCCTGTTGTCCCAAACTGCCCCAGCACTTCCCACATTGCTCAAAGTGGCTAGCTTTCATCCCAACACAGTTTATAGGGCCATACGGTACATAGTTTTCAAGTTACAGACTAAGCTAAGCAAAATGAATCTGTTTTTTTTTACTGTGAAAATGGCACTTTGGGACTGTGAAAGTGACATTTTGGCCCTGTTGTCCCAAACTGCCCCAGCACTTCCCACATTGCTCAAAGTGGCTAGCTTTCATCCCAACACAGTTTATAGGGCCATACGGTACATAGTTTTCAAGTTACAGACTAAGCTAAGCAAAAGTGAACCAGGCCTTTTTACTGTGAAAATGGCACTTTGGGACTGTGAAAGTGACATTTTGGCCCTGTTGTCCCAAACTGCACCAGCACTTCCCACATTGCTCAAAGTGGCTAGCTTTCATCCCAACACAGTTTATAGGGCCATACGGTACATAGTTTTCAAGTTACAGACTAAGCTAAGCAAAAGTGAACTAGGCCTTTTTACTGTGAAAATGGCACTTTGGGACTGTGAAAGTGACATTTTGGCCCTGTTCGTTCCCTGTTGTCCCAAACTGCCCCAGCTCTTGCCACAATGCTCAAAGTGGCTAGCTTTCATCCCAACACAGTTTATAGGGCCATACGGTACATAGTTTTCAAGTTACAGACTAAGCTAAGCAAAAGTGAACCAGGCCTTTTTACTGTGAAAATGGCACTTTGGGACTGTGAAAGTGACATTTTGGCCCTGTTGTCCCAAACTGCCCCAGCACTTCCCACATTGCTCAAAGTGGCTAGCTTTCATCCCAACACAGTTTATAGGGCCATACGGTACATAGTTTTCAAGTTACAGACTAAGCTAAGCAAAAGTGAACCAGGCCTTTTTACTGTGAAAATGGCACTTTGGGACTGTGAAAGTGACATTTTGGCCCTGTTGTCCCAAACTGCCCCAGCACTTCCCACATTGCTCAAAGTGGCTAGCTTTCATCCCAACACAGTTTATAGGGCCATACGGTACATAGTTTTCAAGTTACAGACAAAGCTAAGCAAAATGAATCTTTTTTTTTTTACTGTGAAAACGGCACTTTGGGACTGTGAAAGTGACATTTTGGCCCTGTTGTCCCAAACTGCCCCAGCACTTCCCACATTGCTCAAAGTGGCTAGCTTTCATCCCAACACAGTTTATAGGGCCATACGGTACATAGTTTTCAAGTTACAGACTAAGCTAAGCAAAATGAATCTGTTTTTTTTTACTGTGAAAATGGCACTTTGGGACTGTGAAAGTGACATTTTGGCCCTGTTGTCCCAAACTGCCCCAGCACTTCCCACATTGCTCAAAGTGGCTAGCTTTCATCCCAACACAGTTTATAGGGCCATACGGTACATAGTTTTCAAGTTACAGACTAAGCTAAGCAAAAGTGAACCAGGCCTTTTTACTGTGAAAATGGCACTTTGGGACTGTGAAAGTGACATTTTGGCCCTGTTGTCCCAAACTGCCCCAGCACTTCCCACATTGCTCAAAGTGGCTAGCTTTCATCCCAACACAGTTTATAGGGCCATACGGTACATAGTTTTCAAGTTACAGACTAAGCTAAGCAAAATGAATCTGTTTTTTTTTTACTGTGAAAATGGCACTTTGGGACTGTGAAAGTGACATTTTGGCCCTGTTGTCCCAAACTGCCCCAGCACTTCCCACATTGCTCAAAGTGGCTAGCTTTCATCCCAACACAGTTTATAGGGCCATACGGTACATAGTTTTCAAGTTACAGACTAAGCTAAGCAAAAGTGAACCAGGCCTTTTTACTGTGAAAATGGCACTTTGGGACTGTGAAAGTGACATTTTGGCCCTGTTGTCCCAAACTGCCCCAGCACTTCCCACATTGCTCAAAGTGGCTAGCTTTCATCCCAACACAGTTTATAGGGCCATACGGTACATAGTTTTCAAGTTACAGACTAAGCTAAGCAAAAGTGAACCAGGCCTTTTTACTGTGAAAATGGCACTGTGAAAGTGACATTTTGGCCCTGTTGTCCCAAACTGCCCCAGCACTTCCCACATTGCTCAAAGTGGCTAGCTTTCATCCCAACACAGTTTATAGGGCCATACGGTACATAGTTTTCAAGTTACAGACTAAGCTAAGCAAAATGAATCTTTTTTTTTTTACTGTGAAAACGGCACTTTGGGACTGTGAAAGTGACATTTTGGCCCTGTTGTCCCAAACTGCCCCAGCACTTCCCACATTGCTCAAAGTGGCTAGCTTTCATCCCAACACAGTTTATAGGGCCATACGGTACATAGTTTTCAAGTTACAGACTAAGCTAAGCAAAAGTGAACCAGGCCTTTTTACTGTGAAAATGGCACTTTGGGACTGTGAAAGTGACATTTTGGCCCTGTTGTCCCAAACTGCCCCAGCACTTCCCACATTGCTCAAAGTGGCTAGCTTTCATCCCAACACAGTTTATAGGGCCATACGGTACATAGTTTTCAAGTTACAGACTAAGCTAAGCAAAAGTGAACCAGGCCTTTTTACTGTGAAAATGGCACTTTGGGACTGTGAAAGTGACATTTTGGCCCTGTTGTCCCAAACTGCCCCAGCACTTCCCACATTGCTCAAAGTGGCTAGCTTTCATCCCAACACAGTTTATAGGGCCATACGGTACATAGTTTTCAAGTTACAGACTAAGCTAAGCAAAATGAATCTTTTTTTTTTTACTGTGAAAACGGCACTTTGGGACTGTGAAAGTGACATTTTGGCCCTGTTGTCCCAAACTGCCCCAGCACTTCCCACATTGCTCAAAGTGGCTAGCTTTCATCCCAACACAGTTTATAGGGCCATACGGTACATAGTTTTCAAGTTACAGACTAAGCTAAGCAAAAGTGAACCAGGCCTTTTTACTGTGAAAATGGCACTTTGGGACTGTGAAAGTGACATTTTGGCCCTGTTGTCCCAAACTGCCCCAGCACTTCCCACATTGCTCAAAGTGGCTAGCTTTCATCCCAACACAGTTTATAGGGCCATACGGTACATAGTTTTCAAGTTACAGACTAAGCTAAGCAAAAGTGAACCAGGCCTTTTTACTGTGAAAATGGCACTTTGGGACTGTGAAAGTGACATTTTGGCCCTGTTGTCCCAAACTGCCCCAGCACTTCCCACATTGCTCAAAGTGGCTAGCTTTCATCCCAACACAGTTTATAGGGCCATACGGTACATAGTTTTCAAGTTACAGACTAAGCTAAGCAAAAGTGAACCAGGCCTTTTTACTGTGAAAATGGCACTTTGGGACTGTGAAAGTGACATTTTGGCCCTGTTCGTTCCCTGTTGTCCCAAACTGCCCCAGCTCTTGCCACAATGCTCAAAGTGGCTAGCTTTCATCCCAACACAGTTTATAGGGCCATACGGTACATAGTTTTCAAGTTACAGACTAAGCTAAGCAAAAGTGAACCAGGCCTTTTTACTGTGAAAATGGCACTTTGGGACTGTGAAAGTGACATTTTGGCCCTGTTGTCAAACTGCCCCAGCACTTCCCACACTGCTCAAAGTGGCTAGCTTTCATCCCAACACAGTTTATAGGGCCATACGGTACATAGTTTTCAAGTTACAGACTAAGCTAAGCAAAAGTGAACCAGGCCTTTTTACTGTGAAAATGGCACTTTGGGACTGTGAAAGTGACATTTTGGCCCTGTTGTCCCAAACTGCCCCAGCACTTCCCACATTGCTCAAAGTGGCTAGCTTTCATCCCAACACAGTTTATAGGGCCATACGGTACATAGTTTTCAAGTTACAGACTAAGCTAAGCAAAAGTGAACCAGGCCTTTTTACTGTGAAAATGGCACTTTGGGACTGTGAAAGTGACATTTTGGCCCTGTTGTCCCAAACTGCCCCAGCACTTCCCACATTGCTCAAAGTGGCTAGCTTTCATCCCAACACAGTTTATAGGGCCATACGGTACATAGTTTTCAAGTTACAGACTAAGCTAAGCAAAAGTGAACCAGGCCTTTTTACTGTGAAAATGGCACTTTGGGACTGTGAAAGTGACATTTTGGCCCTGTTGTCCCAAACTGCCCCAGCACTTCCCACATTGCTCAAAGTGGCTAGCTTTCATCCCAACACAGTTTATAGGGCCATACGGTACATAGTTTTCAAGTTACAGACTAAGCTAAGCAAAAGTGAACCAGGCCTTTTTACTGTGAAAATGGCACTTTGGGACTGTGAAAGTGACATTTTGGCCCTGTTCGTTCCCTGTTGTCCCAAACTGCCCCAGCTCTTGCCACAATGCTCAAAGTGGCTAGCTTTCATCCCAACACAGTTTATAGGGCCATACGGTACATAGTTTTCAAGTTACAGACTAAGCTAAGCAAAAGTGAACCAGGCCTTTTTACTGTGAAAATGGCACTTTGGGACTGTGAAAGTGACATTTTGGCCCTGTTGTCCCAAACTGCCCCAGCACTTCCCACACTGCTCAAAGTGGCTAGCTTTCATCCCAACACAGTTTATAGGGCCATACGGTACATAGTTTTCAAGTTACAGACTAAGCTAAGCAAAAGTGAACCAGGCCTTTTTACTGTGAAAATGGCACTTTGGGACTGTGAAAGTGACATTTTGGCCCTGTTGTCCCAAACTGCCCCAGCACTTCCCACATTGCTCAAAGTGGCTAGCTTTCATCCCAACACAGTTTATAGGGCCATACGGTACATAGTTTTCAAGTTACAGACTAAGCTAAGCAAAAGTGAACCAGGCCTTTTTACTGTGAAAATGGCACTTTGGGACTGTGAAAGTGACATTTTGGCCCTGTTGTCCCAAACTGCCCCAGCACTTTCCACATTGCTCAAAGTGGCTAGCTTTCATCCCAACACAGTTTATAGGGCCATACGGTACATAGTTTTCAAGTTACAGACTAAGCTAAGCAAAAGTGAACCAGGCCTTTTTACTGTGAAAATGGCACTTTGGGACTGTGAAAGTGACATTTTGGCCCTGTTCGTTCCCTGTTGTCCCAAACTGCCCCAGCTCTTGCCACAATGCTCAAAGTGGCTAGCTTTCATCCCAACACAGTTTATAGGGCCATACGGTACATAGTTTTCAAGTTACAGACTAAGCTAAGCAAAAGTGAACCAGGCCTTTTTACTGTGAAAATGGCACTTTGGGACTGTGAAAGTGACATTTTGGCCCTGTTGTCCCAAACTGCCCCAGCACTTCCCACATTGCTCAAAGTGGCTAGCTTTCATCCCAACACAGTTTATAGGGCCATACGGTACATAGTTTTCAAGTTACAGACTAAGCTAAGCAAAAGTGAACCAGGCCTTTTTACTGTGAAAATGGCACTTTGGGACTGTGAAAGTGACATTTTGGCCCTGTTGTCCCAAACTGCCCCAGCACTTCCCACATTGCTCAAAGTGGCTAGCTTTCATCCCAACACAGTTTATAGGGCCATACGGTACATAGTTTTCAAGTTACAGACAAAGCTAAGCAAAATGAATCTTTTTTTTTTACTGTGAAAACGGCACTTTGGGACTGTGAAAGTGACATTTTGGCCCTGTTGTCCCAAACTGCCCCAGCACTTCCCACATTGCTCAAAGTGGCTAGCTTTCATCCCAACACAGTTTATAGGGCCATACGGTACATAGTTTTCAAGTTACAGACTAAGCTAAGCAAAATGAATCTGTTTTTTTTTACTGTGAAAATGGCACTTTGGGACTGTGAAAGTGACATTTTGGCCCTGTTGTCCCAAACTGCCCCAGCACTTCCCACATTGCTCAAAGTGGCTAGCTTTCATCCCAACACAGTTTATAGGGCCATACGGTACATAGTTTTCAAGTTACAGACTAAGCTAAGCAAAAGTGAACCAGGCCTTTTTACTGTGAAAATGGCACTTTGGGACTGTGAAAGTGACATTTTGGCCCTGTTGTCCCAAACTGCCCCAGCACTTCCCACATTGCTCAAAGTGGCTAGCTTTCATCCCAACACAGTTTATAGGGCCATACGGTACATAGTTTTCAAGTTACAGACTAAGCTAAGCAAAATGAATCTGTTTTTTTTTTACTGTGAAAATGGCACTTTGGGACTGTGAAAGTGACATTTTGGCCCTGTTGTCCCAAACTGCCCCAGCACTTCCCACATTGCTCAAAGTGGCTAGCTTTCATCCCAACACAGTTTATAGGGCCATACGGTACATAGTTTTCAAGTTACAGACTAAGCTAAGCAAAAGTGAACCAGGCCTTTTTACTGTGAAAATGGCACTTTGGGACTGTGAAAGTGACATTTTGGCCCTGTTGTCCCAAACTGCCCCAGCACTTCCCACATTGCTCAAAGTGGCTAGCTTTCATCCCAACACAGTTTATAGGGCCATACGGTACATAGTTTTCAAGTTACAGACTAAGCTAAGCAAAAGTGAACCAGGCCTTTTTACTGTGAAAATGGCACTTTGGGACTGTGAAAGTGACATTTTGGCCCTGTTGTCCCAAACTGCCCCAGCACTTCCCACATTGCTCAAAGTGGCTAGCTTTCATCCCAACACAGTTTATAGGGCCATACGGTACATAGTTTTCAAGTTACAGACTAAGCTAAGCAAAATGAATCTTTTTTTTTTACTGTGAAAACGGCACTTTGGGACTGTGAAAGTGACATTTTGGCCCTGTTGTCCCAAACTGCCCCAGCACTTCCCACATTGCTCAAAGTGGCTAGCTTTCATCCCAACACAGTTTATAGGGCCATACGGTACATAGTTTTCAAGTTACAGACTAAGCTAAGCAAAAGTGAACCAGGCCTTTTTACTGTGAAAATGGCACTTTGGGACTGTGAAAGTGACATTTTGGCCCTGTTGTCCCAAACTGCCCCAGCACTTCCCACATTGCTCAAAGTGGCTAGCTTTCATCCCAACACAGTTTATAGGGCCATACGGTACATAGTTTTCAAGTTACAGACTAAGCTAAGCAAAAGTGAACCAGGCCTTTTTACTGTGAAAATGGCACTTTGGGACTGTGAAAGTGACATTTTGGCCCTGTTGTCCCAAACTGCCCCAGCACTTCCCACATTGCTCAAAGTGGCTAGCTTTCATCCCAACACAGTTTATAGGGCCATACGGTACATAGTTTTCAAGTTACAGACTAAGCTAAGCAAAAGTGAACCAGGCCTTTTTACTGTGAAAATGGCACTTTGGGACTGTGAAAGTGACATTTTGGCCCTGTTGTCCCAAACTGCCCCAGCACTTCCCACATTGCTCAAAGTGGCTAGCTTTCATCCCAACACAGTTTATAGGGCCATACGGTACATAGTTTTCAAGTTACAGACTAAGCTAAGCAAAATGAATCTGTTTTTTTTTTACTGTGAAAATGGCACTTTGGGACTGTGAAAGTGACATTTTGGCCCTGTTGTCCCAAACTGCCCCAGCACTTCCCACATTGCTCAAAGTGGCTAGCTTTCATCCCAACACAGTTTATAGGGCCATACGGTACATAGTTTTCAAGTTACAGACTAAGCTAAGCAAAAGTGAACCAGGCCTTTTTACTGTGAAAATGGCACTTTGGGACTGTGAAAGTGACATTTTGGCCCTGTTGTCCCAAACTGCCCCAGCACTTCCCACATTGCTCAAAGTGGCTAGCTTTCATCCCAACACAGTTTATAGGGCCATACGGTACATAGTTTTCAAGTTACAGACTAAGCTAAGCAAAAGTGAACCAGGCCTTTTTACTGTGAAAATGGCACTTTGGGACTGTGAAAGTGACATTTTGGCCCTGTTGTCCCAAACTGCCCCAGCACTTCCCACATTGCTCAAAGTGGCTAGCTTTCATCCCAACACAGTTTATAGGGCCATACGGTACATAGTTTTCAAGTTACAGACTAAGCTAAGCAAAATGAATCTTTTTTTTTTTACTGTGAAAACGGCACTTTGGGACTGTGAAAGTGACATTTTGGCCCTGTTGTCCCAAACTGCCCCAGCACTTCCCACATTGCTCAAAGTGGCTAGCTTTCATCCCAACACAGTTTATAGGGCCATACGGTACATAGTTTTCAAGTTACAGACTAAGCTAAGCAAAAGTGAACCAGGCCTTTTTACTGTGAAAATGGCACTTTGGGACTGTGAAAGTGACATTTTGGCCCTGTTGTCCCAAACTGCCCCAGCACTTCCCACATTGCTCAAAGTGGCTAGCTTTCATCCCAACACAGTTTATAGGGCCATACGGTACATAGTTTTCAAGTTACAGACTAAGCTAAGCAAAAGTGAACCAGGCCTTTTTACTGTGAAAATGGCACTTTGGGACTGTGAAAGTGACATTTTGGCCCTGTTGTCCCAAACTGCCCCAGCACTTCCCACATTGCTCAAAGTGGCTAGCTTTCATCCCAACACAGTTTATAGGGCCATACGGTACATCGTTTTCAAGTTACAGACAAAGCTAAGCAAAATGAATCTTTTTTTTTTTACTGTGAAAACGGCACTTTGGGACTGTGAAAGTGACATTTTGGCCCTGTTGTCCCAAACTGCCCCAGCACTTCCCACATTGCTCAAAGTGGCTAGCTTTCATCCCAACACAGTTTATAGGGCCATACGGTACATAGTTTTCAAGTTACAGACTAAGCTAAGCAAAATGAATCTGTTTTTTTTTACTGTGAAAATGGCACTTTGGGACTGTGAAAGTGACATTTTGGCCCTGTTGTCCCAAACTGCCCCAGCACTTCCCACATTGCTCAAAGTGGCTAGCTTTCATCCCAACACAGTTTATAGGGCCATACGGTACATAGTTTTCAAGTTACAGACTAAGCTAAGCAAAAGTGAACCAGGCCTTTTTACTGTGAAAATGGCACTTTGGGACTGTGAAAGTGACATTTTGGCCCTGTTGTCCCAAACTGCCCCAGCACTTCCCACATTGCTCAAAGTGGCTAGCTTTCATCCCAACACAGTTTATAGGGCCATACGGTACATAGTTTTCAAGTTACAGACTAAGCTAAGCAAAATGAATCTGTTTTTTTTTTACTGTGAAAATGGCACTTTGGGACTGTGAAAGTGACATTTTGGCCCTGTTGTCCCAAACTGCCCCAGCACTTCCCACATTGCTCAAAGTGGCTAGCTTTCATCCCAACACAGTTTATAGGGCCATACGGTACATAGTTTTCAAGTTACAGACTAAGCTAAGCAAAAGTGAACCAGGCCTTTTTACTGTGAAAATGGCACTTTGGGACTGTGAAAGTGACATTTTGGCCCTGTTGTCCCAAACTGCCCCAGCACTTCCCACATTGCTCAAAGTGGCTAGCTTTCATCCCAACACAGTTTATAGGGCCATACGGTACATAGTTTTCAAGTTACAGACTAAGCTAAGCAAAAGTGAACCAGGCCTTTTTACTGTGAAAATGGCACTTTGGGACTGTGAAAGTGACATTTTGGCCCTGTTGTCCCAAACTGCCCCAGCACTTCCCACATTGCTCAAAGTGGCTAGCTTTCATCCCAACACAGTTTATAGGGCCATACGGTACATAGTTTTCAAGTTACAGACTAAGCTAAGCAAAATGAATCTTTTTTTTTTACTGTGAAAACGGCACTTTGGGACTGTGAAAGTGACATTTTGGCCCTGTTGTCCCAAACTGCCCCAGCACTTCCCACATTGCTCAAAGTGGCTAGCTTTCATCCCAACACAGTTTATAGGGCCATACGGTACATAGTTTTCAAGTTACAGACTAAGCTAAGCAAAAGTGAACCAGGCCTTTTTACTGTGAAAATGGCACTTTGGGACTGTGAAAGTGACATTTTGGCCCTGTTGTCCCAAACTGCCCCAGCACTTCCCACATTGCTCAAAGTGGCTAGCTTTCATCCCAACACAGTTTATAGGGCCATACGGTACATAGTTTTCAAGTTACAGACTAAGCTAAGCAAAAGTGAACCAGGCCTTTTTACTGTGAAAATGGCACTTTGGGACTGTGAAAGTGACATTTTGGCCCTGTTGTCCCAAACTGCCCCAGCACTTCCCACATTGCTCAAAGTGGCTAGCTTTCATCCCAACACAGTTTATAGGGCCATACGGTACATAGTTTTCAAGTTACAGACTAAGCTAAGCAAAAGTGAACCAGGCCTTTTTACTGTGAAAATGGCACTTTGGGACTGTGAAAGTGACATTTTGGCCCTGTTCGTTCCCTGTTGTCCCAAACTGCCCCAGCTCTTGCCACAATGCTCAAAGTGGCTAGCTTTCATCCCAACACAGTTTATAGGGCCATACGGTACATAGTTTTCAAGTTACAGACTAAGCTAAGCAAAAGTGAACCAGGCCTTTTTACTGTGAAAATGGCACTTTGGGACTGTGAAAGTGACATTTTGGCCCTGTTGTCCCAAACTGCCCCAGCACTTCCCACACTGCTCAAAGTGGCTAGCTTTCATCCCAACACAGTTTATAGGGCCATACGGTACATAGTTTTCAAGTTACAGACTAAGCTAAGCAAAAGTGAACCAGGCCTTTTTACTGTGAAAATGGCACTTTGGGACTGTGAAAGTGACATTTTGGCCCTGTTGTCCCAAACTGCCCCAGCACTTCCCACATTGCTCAAAGTGGCTAGCTTTCATCCCAACACAGTTTATAGGGCCATACGGTACATAGTTTTCAAGTTACAGACTAAGCTAAGCAAAAGTGAACCAGGCCTTTTTACTGTGAAAATGGCACTTTGGGACTGTGAAAGTGACATTTTGGCCCTGTTGTCCCAAACTGCCCCAGCACTTCCCACATTGCTCAAAGTGGCTAGCTTTCATCCCAACACAGTTTATAGGGCCATACGGTACATAGTTTTCAAGTTACAGACTAAGCTAAGCAAAATGAATCTTTTTTTTTTTACTGTGAAAACGGCACTTTGGGACTGTGAAAGTGACATTTTGGCCCTGTTGTCCCAAACTGCCCCAGCACTTCCCACATTGCTCAAAGTGGCTAGCTTTCATCCCAACACAGTTTATAGGGCCATACGGTACATAGTTTTCAAGTTACAGACTAAGCTAAGCAAAAGTGAACCAGGCCTTTTTACTGTGAAAATGGCACTTTGGGACTGTGAAAGTGACATTTTGGCCCTGTTGTCCCAAACTGCCCCAGCACTTCCCACATTGCTCAAAGTGGCTAGCTTTCATCCCAACACAGTTTATAGGGCCATACGGTACATAGTTTTCAAGTTACAGACTAAGCTAAGCAAAAGTGAACCAGGCCTTTTTACTGTGAAAATGGCACTTTGGGACTGTGAAAGTGACATTTTGGCCCTGTTCGTTCCCTGTTGTCCCAAACTGCCCCAGCTCTTGCCACAATGCTCAAAGTGGCTAGCTTTCATCCCAACACAGTTTATAGGGCCATACGGTACATAGTTTTCAAGTTACAGACTAAGCTAAGCAAAAGTGAACCAGGCCTTTTTACTGTGAAAATGGCACTTTGGGACTGTGAAAGTGACATTTTGGCCCTGTTGTCCCAAACTGCCCCAGCACTTCCCACACTGCTCAAAGTGGCTAGCTTTCATCCCAACACAGTTTATAGGGCCATACGGTACATAGTTTTCAAGTTACAGACTAAGCTAAGCAAAAGTGAACCAGGCCTTTTTACTGTGAAAATGGCACTTTGGGACTGTGAAAGTGACATTTTGGCCCTGTTGACCCAAACTGCCCCAGCACTTCCCACATTGCTCAAAGTGGCTAGCTTTCATCCCAAGACAGTTTATAGGGCCATACGGTACATAGTTTTCAAGTTACAGACTAAGCTAAGCAAAAGTGAACCAGGCCTTTTTACTGTGAAAATGGCACTTTGGGACTGTGAAAGTGACATTTTGGCCCTGTTGTCCCAAACTGCCCCAGCACTTTCCACATTGCTCAAAGTGGCTAGCTTTCATCCCAACACAGTTTATAGGGCCATACGGTACATAGTTTTCAAGTTACAGACTAAGCTAAGCAAAAGTGAACCAGGCCTTTTTACTGTGAAAATGGCACTTTGGGACTGTGAAAGTGACATTTTGGCCCTGTTCGTTCCCTGTTGTCCCAAACTGCCCCAGCTCTTGCCACAATGCTCAAAGTGGCTAGCTTTCATCCCAACACAGTTTATAGGGCCATACGGTACATAGTTTTCAAGTTACAGACTAAGCTAAGCAAAAGTGAACCAGGCCTTTTTACTGTGAAAATGGCACTTTGGGACTGTGAAAGTGACATTTTGGCCCTGTTGTCCCAAACTGCCCCAGCACTTCCCACATTGCTCAAAGTGGCTAGCTTTCATCCCAACACAGTTTATAGGGCCATACGGTACATAGTTTTCAAGTTACAGACTAAGCTAAGCAAAAGTGAACCAGGCCTTTTTACTGTGAAAATGGCACTTTGGGACTGTGAAAGTGACATTTTGGCCCTGTTGTCCCAAACTGCCCCAGCACTTCCCACATTGCTCAAAGTGGCTAGCTTTCATCCCAACACAGTTTATAGGGCCATACGGTACATAGTTTTCAAGTTACAGACAAAGCTAAGCAAAATGAATCTTTTTTTTTTTACTGTGAAAACGGCACTTTGGGACTGTGAAAGTGACATTTTGGCCCTGTTGTCCCAAACTGCCCCAGCACTTCCCACATTGCTCAAAGTGGCTAGCTTTCATCCCAACACAGTTTATAGGGCCATACGGTACATAGTTTTCAAGTTACAGACTAAGCTAAGCAAAATTAATCTGTTTTTTTTTACTGTGAAAATGGCACTTTGGGACTGTGAAAGTGACATTTTGGCCCTGTTGTCCCAAACTGCCCCAGCACTTCCCACATTGCTCAAAGTGGCTAGCTTTCATCCCAACACAGTTTATAGGGCCATACGGTACATAGTTTTCAAGTTACAGACTAAGCTAAGCAAAAGTGAACCAGGCCTTTTTACTGTGAAAATGGCACTTTGGGACTGTGAAAGTGACATTTTGGCCCTGTTGTCCCAAACTGCCCCAGCACTTCCCACATTGCTCAAAGTGGCTAGCTTTCATCCCAACACAGTTTATAGGGCCATACGGTACATAGTTTTCAAGTTACAGACTAAGCTAAGCAAAATGAATCTGTTTTTTTTTTACTGTGAAAATGGCACTTTGGGACTGTGAAAGTGACATTTTGGCCCTGTTGTCCCAAACTGCCCCAGCACTTCCCACATTGCTCAAAGTGGCTAGCTTTCATCCCAACACAGTTTATAGGGCCATACGGTACATAGTTTTCAAGTTACAGACTAAGCTAAGCAAAAGTGAACCAGGCCTTTTTACTGTGAAAATGGCACTTTGGGACTGTGAAAGTGACATTTTGGGACTGTGAAAGTGACATTTTGGCCCTGTTGTCCCAAACTGCCCCAGCACTTCCCACATTGCTCAAAGTGGCTAGCTTTCATCCCAACACAGTTTATAGGGCCATACGGTACATAGTTTTCAAGTTACAGACTAAGCTAAGCAAAAGTGAACCAGGCCTTTTTACTGTGAAAATGGCACTTTGGGACTGTGAAAGTGACATTTTGGCCCTGTTGTCCCAAACTGCCCCAGCACTTCCCACATTGCTCAAAGTGGCTAGCTTTCATCCCAACACAGTTTATAGGGCCATACGGTACATAGTTTTCAAGTTACAGACTAAGCTAAGCAAAATGAATCTTTTTTTTTTTACTGTGAAAACGGCACTTTGGGACTGTGAAAGTGACATTTTGGCCCTGTTGTCCCAAACTGCCCCAGCACTTCCCACATTGCTCAAAGTGGCTAGCTTTCATCCCAACACAGTTTATAGGGCCATACGGTACATAGTTTTCAAGTTACAGACTAAGCTAAGCAAAAGTGAACCAGGCCTTTTTACTGTGAAAATGGCACTTTGGGACTGTGAAAGTGACATTTTGGGTCTGTTGTCCCAAACTGCCCCAGCACTTCCCACATTGCTCAAAGTGGCTAGCTTTCATCCCAACACAGTTTATAGGGCCATACGGTACATAGTTTTCAAGTTACAGACTAAGCTAAGCAAAAGTGAACCAGGCCTTTTTACTGTGAAAATGGCACTTTGGGACTGTGAAAGTGACATTTTGGCCCTGTTGTCCCAAACTGCCCCAGCACTTCCCACATTGCTCAAAGTGGCTAGCTTTCATCCCAACACAGTTTATAGGGCCATACGGTACATAGTTTTCAAGTTACAGACTAAGCTAAGCAAAAGTGAACCAGGCCTTTTTACTGTGAAAATGGCACTTTGGGACTGTGAAAGTGACATTTTGGCCCTGTTCGTTCCCTGTTGTCCCAAACTGCCCCAGCTCTTGCCACAATGCTCAAAGTGGCTAGCTTTCATCCCAACACAGTTTATAGGGCCATACGGTACATAGTTTTCAAGTTACAGACTAAGCTAAGCAAAAGTGAACCAGGCCTTTTTACTGTGAAAATGGCACTTTGGGACTGTGAAAGTGACATTTTGGCCCTGTTGTCCCAAACTGCCCCAGCACTTCCCACACTGCTCAAAGTGGCTAGCTTTCATCCCAACACAGTTTATAGGGCCATACGGTACATAGTTTTCAAGTTACAGACTAAGCTAAGCAAAAGTGAACCAGGCCTTTTTACTGTGAAAATGGCACTTTGGGACTGTGAAAGTGACATTTTGGCCCTGTTGTCCCAAACTGCCCCAGCACTTCCCACATTGCTCAAAGTGGCTAGCTTTCATCCCAACACAGTTTATAGGGCCATACGGTACATAGTTTTCAAGTTACAGACTAAGCTAAGCAAAAGTGAACCAGGCCTTTTTACTGTGAAAATGGCACTTTGGGACTGTGAAAGTGACATTTTGGCCCTGTTGTCCCAAACTGCCCCAGCACTTCCCACATTGCTCAAAGTGGCTAGCTTTCATCCCAACACAGTTTATAGGGCCATACGGTACATAGTTTTCAAGTTACAGACTAAGCTAAGCAAAATGAATCTTTTTTTTTTTACTGTGAAAACGGCACTTTGGGACTGTGAAAGTGACATTTTGGCCCTGTTGTCCCAAACTGCCCCAGCACTTCCCACATTGCTCAAAGTGGCTAGCTTTCATCCCAACACAGTTTATAGGGCCATACGGTACATAGTTTTCAAGTTACAGACTAAGCTAAGCAAAAGTGAACCAGGCCTTTTTACTGTGAAAATGGCACTTTGGGACTGTGAAAGTGACATTTTGGCCCTGTTGTCCCAAACTGCCCCAGCACTTCCCACATTGCTCAAAGTGGCTAGCTTTCATCCCAACACAGTTTATAGGGCCATACGGTACATAGTTTTCAAGTTACAGACTAAGCTAAGCAAAAGTGAACCAGGCCTTTTTACTGTGAAAATGGCACTTTGGGACTGTGAAAGTGACATTTTGGCCCTGTTGTCCCAAACTGCCCCAGCACTTCCCACATTGCTCAAAGTGGCTAGCTTTCATCCCAACACAGTTTATAGGGCCATACGGTACATAGTTTTCAAGTTACAGACTAAGCTAAGCAAAAGTGAACCAGGCCTTTTTACTGTGAAAATGGCACTTTGGGACTGTGAAAGTGACATTTTGGCCCTGTTCGTTCCCTGTTGTCCCAAACTGCCCCAGCTCTTGCCACAATGCTCAAAGTGGCTAGCTTTCATCCCAACACAGTTTATAGGGCCATACGGTACATAGTTTTCAAGTTACAGACTAAGCTAAGCAAAAGTGAACCAGGCCTTTTTACTGTGAAAATGGCACTTTGAGACTGTGAAAGTGACATTTTGGCCCTGTTGTCCCAAACTGCCCCAGCACTTCCCACACTGCTCAAAGTGGCTAGCTTTCATCCCAACACAGTTTATAGGGCCATACGGTACATAGTTTTCAAGTTACAGACTAAGCTAAGCAAAAGTGAACCAGGCCTTTTTACTGTGAAAATGGCACTTTGGGACTGTGAAAGTGACATTTTGGCCCTGTTGTCCCAAACTGCCCCAGCACTTCCCACATTGCTCAAAGTGGCTAGCTTTCATCCCAACACAGTTTATAGGGCCATACGGTACATAGTTTTCAAGTTACAGACTAAGCTAAGCAAAAGTGAACCAGGCCTTTTTACTGTGAAAATGGCACTTTGGGACTGTGAAAGTGACATTTTGGCCCTGTTGTCCCAAACTGCCCCAGCACTTCCCACATTGCTCAAAGTGGCTAGCTTTCATCCCAACACAGTTTATAGGGCCATACGGTACATAGTTTTCAAGTTACAGACTAAGCTAAGCAAAATGAATCTTTTTTTTTTTACTGTGAAAACGGCACTTTGGGACTGTGAAAGTGACATTTTGGCCCTGTTGTCCCAAACTGCCCCAGCACTTCCCACATTGCTCAAAGTGGCTAGCTTTCATCCCAACACAGTTTATAGGGCCATACGGTACATAGTTTTCAAGTTACAGACTAAGCTAAGCAAAAGTGAACCAGGCCTTTTTACTGTGAAAATGGCACTTTGGGACTGTGAAAGTGACATTTTGGCCCTGTTGTCCCAAACTGCCCCAGCACTTCCCACATTGCTCAAAGTGGCTAGCTTTCATCCCAACACAGTTTATAGGGCCATACGGTACTCAAGTTACAGACTAAGCTAAGCAAAAGTGAACCAGGCCTTTTTACTGTGAAAATGGCACTTTGGGACTGTGAAAGTGACATTTTGGCCCTGTTGTCCCAAACTGCCCCAGCACTTCCCACATTGCTCAAAGTGGCTAGCTTTCATCCCAACACAGTTTATAGGGCCATACGGTACATAGTTTTCAAGTTACAGACTAAGCTAAGCAAAAGTGAACCAGGCCTTTTTACTGTGAAAATGGCACTTTGGGACTGTGAAAGTGACATTTTGGCCCTGTTCGTTCCCTGTTGTCCCAAACTGCCCCAGCTCTTGCCACAATGCTCAAAGTGGCTAGCTTTCATCCCAACACAGTTTATAGGGCCATACGGTACATAGTTTTCAAGTTACAGACTAAGCTAAGCAAAAGTGAACCAGGCCTTTTACTGTGAAAATGGCACTTTGGGACTGTGAAAGTGACATTTTGGCCCTGTTGTCCCAAACTGCCCCAGCACTTCCCACACTGCTCAAAGTGACTAGCTTTCATCCCAACACAGTTTATAGGGCCATACGGTACATAGTTTTCAAGTTACAGACTAAGCTAAGCAAAAGTGAACCAGGCCTTTTTACTGTGAAAATGGCACTTTGGGACTGTGAAAGTGACATTTTGGCCCTGTTGTCCCAAACTGCCCCAGCACTTCCCACATTGCTCAAAGTGGCTAGCTTTCATCCAACACAGTTTATAGGGCCATACGGTACATAGTTTTCAAGTTACAGACTAAGCTAAGCAAAAGTGAACCAGGCCTTTTTACTGTGAAAATGGCACTTTGGGACTGTGAAAGTGACATTTTGGCCCTGTTGTCCCAAACTGCCCCAGCACTTCCCACATTGCTCAAAGTGGCTAGCTTTCATCCCAACACAGTTTATAGGGCCATACGGTACATAGTTTTCAAGTTACAGACTAAGCTAAGCAAAAGTGAACCAGGCCTTTTTACTGTGAAAATGGCACTTTGGGACTGTGAAAGTGACATTTTGGCCCTGTTGTCCCAAACTGCCCCAGCACTTCCCACACTGCTCAAAGTGGCTAGCTTTCATCCCAACACAGTTTATAGGGCCATACGGTACATAGTTTTCAAGTTACAGACTAAGCTAAGCAAAAGTGAACCAGGCCTTTTTACTGTGAAAATGGCACTTTGGGACTGTGAAAGTGACATTTTGGCCCTGTTGTCCCAAACTGCCCCAGCACTTCCCACATTGCTCAAAGTGGCTAGCTTTCATCCCAACACAGTTTATAGGGCCATACGGTACATAGTTTTCAAGTTACAGACTAAGCTAAGCAAAAGTGAACCAGGCCTTTTTACTGTGAAAATGGCACTTTGGGACTGTGAAAGTGACATTTTGGCCCTGTTGTCCCAAACTGCCCCAGCACTTCCCACATTGCTCAAAGTGGCTAGCTTTCATCCCAACACAGTTTATAGGGCCATACGGTACATAGTTTTCAAGTTACAGACTAAGCTAAGCAAAATGAATCTTTTTTTTTTACTGTGAAAACGGCACTTTGGGACTGTGAAAGTGACATTTTGGCCCTGTTGTCCCAAACTGCCCCAGCACTTCCCACATTGCTCAAAGTGGCTAGCTTTCATCCCAACACAGTTTATAGGGCCATACGGTACATAGTTTTCAAGTTACAGACTAAGCTAAGCAAAAGTGAACCAGGCCTTTTTACTGTGAAAATGGCACTTTGGGACTGTGAAAGTGACATTTTGGCCCTGTTGTCCCAAACTGCCCCAGCACTTCCCACATTGCTCAAAGTGGCTAGCTTTCATCCCAACACAGTTTATAGGGCCATACGGTACATAGTTTTCAAGTTACAGACTAAGCTAAGCAAAAGTGAACCAGGCCTTTTTACTGTGAAAATGGCACTTTGGGACTGTGAAAGTGACATTTTGGCCCTGTTGTCCCAAACTGCCCCAGCACTTCCCACATTGCTCAAAGTGGCTAGCTTTCATCCCAACACAGTTTATAGGGCCATACGGTACATAGTTTTCAAGTTACAGACTAAGCTAAGCAAAAGTGAACCAGGCCTTTTTACTGTGAAAATGGCACTTTGGGACTGTGAAAGTGACATTTTGGCCCTGTTCGTTCCCTGTTGTCCCAAACTGCCCCAGCTCTTGCCACAATGCTCAAAGTGGCTAGCTTTCATCCCAACACAGTTTATAGGGCCATACGGTACATAGTTTTCAAGTTACAGACTAAGCTAAGCAAAAGTGAACCAGGCCTTTTTACTGTGAAAATGGCACTTTGGGACTGTGAAAGTGACATTTTGGCCCTGTTGTCCCAAACTGCCCCAGCACTTCCCACACTGCTCAAAGTGGCTAGCTTTCATCCCAACACAGTTTATAGGGCCATACGGTACATAGTTTTCAAGTTACAGACTAAGCTAAGCAAAAGTGAACCAGGCCTTTTTACTGTGAAAATGGCACTTTGGGACTGTGAAAGTGACATTTTGGCCCTGTTGTCCAAACTGCCCCAGCACTTCCCACATTGCTCAAAGTGGCTAGCTTTCATCCCAACACAGTTTATAGGGCCATACGGTACATAGTTTTCAAGTTACAGACTAAGCTAAGCAAAAGTGAACCAGGCCTTTTTACTGTGAAAATGGCACTTTGGGACTGTGAAAGTGACATTTTGGCCCTGTTGTCCCAAACTGCCCCAGCACTTCCCACATTGCTCAAAGTGGCTAGCTTTCATCCCAACACAGTTTATAGGGCCATACGGTACATAGTTTTCAAGTTACAGACTAAGCTAAGCAAAAGTGAACCAGGCCTTTTTACTGTGAAAATGGCACTTTGGGACTGTGAAAGTGACATTTTGGCCCTGTTCGTTCCCTGTTGTCCCAAACTGCCCCAGCTCTTGCCACAATGCTCAAAGTGGCTAGCTTTCATCCCAACACAGTTTATAGGGCCATACGGTACATAGTTTTCAAGTTACAGACTAAGCTAAGCAAAAGTGAACCAGGCCTTTTTACTGTGAAAATGGCACTTTGGGACTGTGAAAGTGACATTTTGGCCCTGTTGTCCCAAACTGCCCCAGCACTTCCACACTGCTCAAAGTGGCTAGCTTTCATCCCAACACAGTTTATAGGGCCATACGGTACATAGTTTTCAAGTTACAGACTAAGCTAAGCAAAAGTGAACCAGGCCTTTTTACTGTGAAAATGGCACTTTGGACTGTGAAAGTGACATTTTGGCCCTGTTGTCCCAAACTGCCCCAGCACTTCCCACATTGCTCAAAGTGGCTAGCTTTCATCCCAACACAGTTTATAGGGCCATACGGTACATAGTTTTCAAGTTACAGACTAAGCTAAGCAAAAGTGAACCAGGCCTTTTTACTGTGAAAATGGCACTTTGGGACTGTGAAAGTGACATTTTGGCCCTGTTGTCCCAAACTGCCCCAGCACTTCCCACATTGCTCAAAGTGGCTAGCTTTCATCCCAACACAGTTTATAGGGCCATACGGTACATAGTTTTCAAGTTACAGACTAAGCTAAGCAAAAGTGAACCAGGCCTTTTTACTGTGAAAATGGCACTTTGGGACTGTGAAAGTGACATTTTGGCCCTGTTGTCCCAAACTGCCCCAGCACTTCCCACATTGCTCAAAGTGGCTAGCTTTCATCCAACACAGTTTATAGGGCCATACGGTACATAGTTTTCAAGTTACAGACTAAGCTAAGCAAAAGTGAACCAGGCCTTTTTACTGTGAAAATGGCACTTTGGGACTGTGAAAGTGACATTTTGGCCCTGTTGTCCCAAACTGCCCCAGCACTTCCCACATTGCTCAAAGTGGCTAGCTTTCATCCCAACACAGTTTATAGGGCCATACGGTACATAGTTTTCAAGTTACAGACTAAGCTAAGCAAAAGTGAACCAGGCCTTTTTACTGTGAAAATGGCACTTTGGGACTGTGAAAGTGACATTTTGGCCCTGTTGTCCCAAACTGCCCCAGCACTTCCCACATTGCTCAAAGTGGCTAGCTTTCATCCCAACACAGTTTATAGGGCCATACGGTACATAGTTTTCAAGTTACAGACTAAGCTAAGCAAAAGTGAACCAGGCCTTTTTACTGTGAAAATGGCACTTTGGGACTGTGAAAGTGACATTTTGGCCCTGTTCGTTCCTGTTGTCCCAAACTGCCCCAGCTCTTGCCACAATGCTCAAAGTGGCTAGCTTTCATCCCAACACAGTTTATAGGGCCATACGGTACATAGTTTTCAAGTCAAGTTACAGACTAAGCTAAGCAAAAGTGAACCAGGCCTTTTTACTGTGAAAATGGCACTTTGGACTGTGAAAGTGACATTTTGGCCCTGTTGTCCCAAACTGCCCCAGCACTTCCCACATTGCTCAAAGTGGCTAGCTTTCATCCCAACACAGTTTATAGGGCCATACGGTACATAGTTTTCAAGTTACAGACTAAGCTAAGCAAAAGTGAACCAGGCCTTTTTACTGTGAAAATGGCACTTTGGGACTGTGAAAGTGACATTTTGGCCCTGTTGTCCCAAACTGCCCCAGCACTTCCCACATTGCTCAAAGTGGCTAGCTTTCATCCCAACACAGTTTATAGGGCCATACGGTACATAGTTTTCAAGTTACAGACAAAGCTAAGCAAAATGAATCTTTTTTTTTTACTGTGAAAACGGCACTTTGGGACTGTGAAAGTGACATTTTGGCCCTGTTGTCCCAAACTGCCCCAGCACTTCCCACATTGCTCAAAGTGGCTAGCTTTCATCCCAACACAGTTTATAGGGCCATACGGTACATAGTTTTCAAGTTACAGACTAAGCTAAGCAAAATGAATCTGTTTTTTTTACTGTGAAAATGGCACTTTGGGACTGTGAAAGTGACATTTTGGCCCTGTTGTCCCAAACTGCCCAGCACTTCCCACATTGCTCAAAGTGGCTAGCTTTCATCCCAACACAGTTTATAGGGCCATACGGTACATAGTTTTCAAGTTACAGACTAAGCTAAGCAAAAGTGAACCAGGCCTTTTTACTGTGAAAATGGCACTTTGGGACTGTGAAAGTGACATTTTGGCCCTGTTGTCCCAAACTGCCCCAGCACTTCCCACATTGCTCAAAGTGGCTAGCTTTCATCCAACACAGTTTATAGGGCCATACGGTACATAGTTTTCAAGTTACAGACTAAGCTAAGCAAAATGAATCTGTTTTTTTTTACTGTGAAAATGGCACTTTGGGACTGTGAAAGTGACATTTTGGCCCTGTTGTCCCAAACTGCCCCAGCACTTCCCACATTGCTCAAATTGGCTAGCTTTCATCCCAACACAGTTTATAGGGCCATACGGTACATAGTTTTCAAGTTACAGACTAAGCTAAGCAAAAGTGAACCAGGCCTTTTTACTGTGAAAATGGCACTTTGGGACTGTGAAAGTGACATTTTGGCCCTGTTGTCCCAAACTGCCCCAGCACTTCCCACATTGCTCAAAGTGGCTAGCTTTCATCCCAACACAGTTTATAGGGCCATACGGTACATAGTTTTCAAGTTACAGACTAAGCTAAGCAAAAGTGAACCAGGCCTTTTTACTGTGAAAATGGCACTTTGGGACTGTGAAAGTGACATTTTGGCCCTGTTGTCCCAAACTGCCCCAGCACTTCCCACATTGCTCAAAGTGGCTAGCTTTCATCCCAACACAGTTTATAGGGCCATACGGTACATAGTTTTCAAGTTACAGACTAAGCTAAGCAAAATGAATCTTTTTTTTTTACTGTGAAAACGGCACTTTGGGACTGTGAAAGTGACATTTTGGCCCTGTTGTCCCAAACTGCCCCAGCACTTCCCACATTGCTCAAAGTGGCTAGCTTTCATCCCAACACAGTTTATAGGGCCATACGGTACATAGTTTTCAAGTTACAGACTAAGCTAAGCAAAAGTGAACCAGGCCTTTTTACTGTGAAAATGCACTTTGGGACTGTGAAAGTGACATTTTGGCCCTGTTGTCCCAAACTGCCCCAGCACTTCCCACATTGCTCAAAGTGGCTAGCTTTCATCCCAACACAGTTTATAGGGCCATACGGTACATAGTTTTCAAGTTACAGACTAAGCTAAGCAAAAGTGAACCAGGCCTTTTTACTGTGAAAATGGCACTTTGGGACTGTGAAAGTGACATTTTGGCCCTGTTGTCCCAAACTGCCCCAGCACTTCCCACATTGCTCAAAGTGGCTAGCTTTCATCCCAACACAGTTTATAGGGCCATACGGTACATAGTTTTCAAGTTACAGACTAAGCTAAGCAAAATGAATCTTTTTTTTTTACTGTGAAAACGGCACTTTGGGACTGTGAAAGTGACATTTTGGCCCTGTTGTCCCAAACTGCCCCAGCACTTCCCACATTGCTCAAAGTGGCTAGCTTTCATCCCAACACAGTTTATAGGGCCATACGGTACATAGTTTTCAAGTTACAGACTAAGCTAAGCAAAAGTGAACCAGGCCTTTTTACTGTGAAAATGGCACTTTGGGACTGTGAAAGTGACATTTTGGCCCTGTTGTCCCAAACTGCCCCAGCACTTCCCACATTGCTCAAAGTGGCTAGCTTTCATCCCAACACAGTTTATAGGGCCATACGGTACATAGTTTTCAAGTTACAGACTAAGCTAAGCAAAAGTGAACCAGGCCTTTTTACTGTGAAAATGGCACTTTGGACTGTGAAAGTGACATTTTGGCCCTGTTCGTTCCCTGTTGTCCCAAACTGCCCCAGCTCTTGCCACAATGCTCAAAGTGGCTAGCTTTCATCCCAACACAGTTTATAGGGCCATACGGTACATAGTTTTCAAGTTACAGACTAAGCTAAGCAAAAGTGAACCAGGCCTTTTTACTGTGAAAATGGCACTTTGGGACTGTGAAAGTGACATTTGGCCCTGTTGTCCCAAACTGCCCCAGCACTTCCCACACTGCTCAAAGTGGCTAGCTTTCATCCCAACACAGTTTATAGGGCCATACGGTACATAGTTTTCAAGTTACAGACTAAGCTAAGCAAAAGTGAACCAGGCCTTTTTACTGTGAAAATGGCACTTTGGGACTGTGAAAGTGACATTTTGGCCCTGTTGTCCCAAACTGCCCCAGCACTTCCCACATTGCTCAAAGTGGCTAGCTTTCATCCCAACACAGTTTATAGGGCCATACGGTACATAGTTTTCAAGTTACAGACTAAGCTAAGCAAAAGTGAACCAGGCCTTTTTACTGTGAAAATGGCACTTTGGGACTGTGAAAGTGACATTTTGGCCCTGTTGTCCCAAACTGCCCCAGCACTTCCCACATTGCTCAAAGTGGCTAGCTTTCATCCCAACACAGTTTATAGGGCCATACGGTACATAGTTTTCAAGTTACAGACTAAGCTAAGCAAAATGAATCTTTTTTTTTTACTGTGAAAACGGCACTTTGGGACTGTGAAAGTGACATTTTGGCCCTGTTGTCCCAAACTGCCCCAGCACTTCCCACATTGCTCAAAGTGGCTAGCTTTCATCCCAACACAGTTTATAGGGCCATACGGTACATAGTTTTCAAGTTACAGACTAAGCTAAGCAAAAGTGAACCAGGCCTTTTTACTGTGAAAATGGCACTTTGGGACTGTGAAAGTGACATTTTGGCCCTGTTGTCCCAAACTGCCCCAGCACTTCCCACATTGCTCAAAGTGGCTAGCTTTCATCCCAACACAGTTTATAGGGCCATACGGTACATAGTTTTCAAGTTACAGACTAAGCTAAGCAAAATGAATCTTTTTTTTTTTACTGTGAAAACGGCACTTTGGGACTGTGAAAGTGACATTTTGGCCCTGTTGTCCCAAACTGCCCCAGCACTTCCCACATTGCTCAAAGTGGCTAGCTTTCATCCCAACACAGTTTATAGGGCCATACGGTACATAGTTTTCAAGTTACAGACTAAGCTAAGCAAAAGTGAACCAGGCCTTTTTACTGTGAAAATGGCACTTTGGGACTGTGAAAGTGACATTTTGGCCCTGTTCGTTCCTGTTGTCCCAAACTGCCCCAGCTCTTGCCACAATGCTCAAAGTGGCTAGCTTTCATCCCAACACAGTTTATAGGGCCATACGGTACATAGTTTTCAAGTTACAGACTAAGCTAAGCAAAAGTGAACCAGGCCTTTTTACTGTGAAAATGGCACTTTGGGACTGTGAAAGTGACATTTTGGCCCTGTTGTCCCAAACTGCCCCAGCACTTCCCACACTGCTCAAAGTGGCTAGCTTTCATCCCAACACAGTTTATAGGGCCATACGGTACATAGTTTTCAAGTTACAGACTAAGCTAAGCAAAAGTGAACCAGGCCTTTTTACTGTGAAAATGGCACTTTGGGACTGTGAAAGTGACATTTTGGCCCTGTTGTCCCAAACTGCCCCAGCACTTCCCACATTGCTCAAAGTGGCTAGCTTTCATCCCAACACAGTTTATAGGGCCATACGGTACATAGTTTTCAAGTTACAGACTAAGCTAAGCAAAAGTGAACCAGGCCTTTTTACTGTGAAAATGGCACTTTGGGACTGTGAAAGTGACATTTTGGCCCTGTTGTCCCAAACTGCCCCAGCACTTTCCACATTGCTCAAAGTGGCTAGCTTTCATCCCAACACAGTTTATAGGGCCATACGGTACATAGTTTTCAAGTTACAGACTAAGCTAAGCAAAAGTGAACCAGGCCTTTTTACTGTGAAAATGGCACTTTGGGACTGTGAAAGTGACATTTTGGCCCTGTTCGTTCCTGTTGTCCCAAACTGCCCAGCTCTTGCCACAATGCTCAAAGTGGCTAGCTTTCATCCCAACACAGTTTATAGGGCCATACGGTACATAGTTTTCAAGTTACAGACTAAGCTAAGCAAAAGTGAACCAGGCCTTTTTACTGTGAAAATGGCACTTTGGGACTGTGAAAGTGACATTTTGGCCCTGTTGTCCCAAACTGCCCCAGCACTTCCCACATTGCTCAAAGTGGCTAGCTTTCATCCCAACACAGTTTATAGGGCCATACGGTACATAGTTTTCAAGTTACAGACTAAGCTAAGCAAAAGTGAACCAGGCCTTTTTACTGTGAAAATGGCACTTTGGGACTGTGAAAGTGACATTTTGGCCCTGTTGTCCCAAACTGCCCCAGCACTTCCCACATTGCTCAAAGTGGCTAGCTTTCATCCCAACACAGTTTATAGGGCCATACGGTACATAGTTTTCAAGTTACAGACAAAGCTAAGCAAAATGAATCTTTTTTTTTTACTGTGAAAACGGCACTTTGGACTGTGAAAGTGACATTTTGGCCCTGTTGTCCCAAACTGCCCCAGCACTTCCCACATTGCTCAAAGTGGCTAGCTTTCATCCCAACACAGTTTATAGGGCCATACGGTACATAGTTTTCAAGTTACAGACTAAGCTAAGCAAAATGAATCTGTTTTTTTTACTGTGAAAATGGCACTTTGGGACTGTGAAAGTGACATTTTGGCCCTGTTGTCCCAAACTGCCCCAGCACTTCCCACATTGCTCAAAGTGGCTAGCTTTCATCCCAACACAGTTTATAGGGCCATACGGTACATAGTTTTCAAGTTACAGACTAAGCTAAGCAAAAGTGAACCAGGCCTTTTTACTGTGAAAATGGCACTTTGGGACTGTGAAAGTGACATTTTGGCCCTGTTGTCCCAAACTGCCCCAGCACTTCCCACATTGCTCAAAGTGGCTAGCTTTCATCCCAACACAGTTTATAGGGCCATACGGTACATAGTTTTCAAGTTACAGACTAAGCTAAGCAAAATGAATCTGTTTTTTTTTACTGTGAAAATGGCACTTTGGGACTGTGAAAGTGACATTTTGGCCCTGTTGTCCCAAACTGCCCCAGCACTTCCCACATTGCTCAAAGTGGCTAGCTTTCATCCCAACACAGTTTATAGGGCCATACGGTACATAGTTTTCAAGTTACAGACTAAGCTAAGCAAAAGTGAACCAGGCCTTTTTACTGTGAAAATGGCACTTTGGGACTGTGAAAGTGACATTTTGGCCCTGTTGTCCCAAACTGCCCCAGCACTTCCCACATTGCTCAAAGTGGCTAGCTTTCATCCCAACACAGTTTATAGGGCCATACGGTACATAGTTTTCAAGTTACAGACTAAGCTAAGCAAAAGTGAACCAGGCCTTTTTACTGTGAAAATGGCACTTTGGGACTGTGAAAGTGACATTTTGGCCCTGTTGTCCCAAACTGCCCCAGCACTTCCCACATTGCTCAAAGTGGCTAGCTTTCATCCCAACACAGTTTATAGGGCCATACGGTACATAGTTTTCAAGTTACAGACTAAGCTAAGCAAAATGAATCTTTTTTTTTTTACTGTGAAAACGGCACTTTGGGACTGTGAAAGTGACATTTTGGCCCTGTTGTCCCAAACTGCCCCAGCACTTCCCACATTGCTCAAAGTGGCTAGCTTTCATCCCAACACAGTTTATAGGGCCATACGGTACATAGTTTTCAAGTTACAGACTAAGCTAAGCAAAAGTGAACCAGGCCTTTTTACTGTGAAAATGGCACTTTGGGACTGTGAAAGTGACATTTTGGCCCTGTTGTCCCAAACTGCCCCAGCACTTCCCACATTGCTCAAAGTGGCTAGCTTTCATCCCAACACAGTTTATAGGGCCATACGGTACATAGTTTTCAAGTTACAGACTAAGCTAAGCAAAAGTGAACCAGGCCTTTTTACTGTGAAAATGGCACTTTGGGACTGTGAAAGTGACATTTTGGCCCTGTTCGTTCCTGTTGTCCCAAACTGCCCCAGCTCTTGCCACAATGCTCAAAGTGGCTAGCTTTCATCCCAACACAGTTTATAGGGCCATACGGTACATAGTTTTCAAGTTACAGACTAAGCTAAGCAAAAGTGAACCAGGCCTTTTTACTGTGAAAATGGCACTTTGGGACTGTGAAAGTGACATTTTGGCCCTGTTGTCCCAAACTGCCCCAGCACTTCCCACACTGCTCAAAGTGGCTAGCTTTCATCCCAACACAGTTTATAGGGCCATACGGTACATAGTTTTCAAGTTACAGACTAAGCTAAGCAAAAGTGAACCAGGCCTTTTTACTGTGAAAATGGCACTTTGGGACTGTGAAAGTGACATTTTGGCCCTGTTGTCCCAAACTGCCCCAGCACTTCCCACATTGCTCAAAGTGGCTAGCTTTCATCCCAACACAGTTTATAGGGCCATACGGTACATAGTTTTCAAGTTACAGACTAAGCTAAGCAAAAGTGAACCAGGCCTTTTTACTGTGAAAATGGCACTTTGGGACTGTGAAAGTGACATTTTGGCCCTGTTGTCCCAAACTGCCCCAGCACTTCCCACATTGCTCAAAGTGGCTAGCTTTCATCCCAACACAGTTTATAGGGCCATACGGTACATAGTTTTCAAGTTACAGACTAAGCTAAGCAAAATGAATCTTTTTTTTTTACTGTGAAAACGGCACTTTGGGACTGTGAAAGTGACATTTTGGCCCTGTTGTCCCAAACTGCCCAGCACTTCCCACATTGCTCAAAGTGGCTAGCTTTCATCCCAACACAGTTTATAGGGCCATACGGTACATAGTTTTCAAGTTACAGACTAAGCTAAGCAAAAGTGAACCAGGCCTTTTTACTGTGAAAATGGCACTTTGGGACTGTGAAAGTGACATTTTGGCCCTGTTGTCCCAAACTGCCCCAGCACTTCCCACATTGCTCAAAGTGGCTAGCTTTCATCCCAACACAGTTTATAGGGCCATACGGTACATAGTTTTCAAGTTACAGACTAAGCTAAGCAAAAGTGAACCAGGCCTTTTTACTGTGAAAATGGCACTTTGGGACTGTGAAAGTGACATTTTGGCCCTGTTGTCCCAAACTGCCCCAGCACTTCCCACATTGCTCAAAGTGGCTAGCTTTCATCCCAACACAGTTTATAGGGCCATACGGTACATAGTTTTCAAGTTACAGACTAAGCTAAGCAAAAGTGAACCAGGCCTTTTTACTGTGAAAATGGCACTTTGGGACTGTGAAAGTGACATTTTGGCCCTGTTCGTTCCTGTTGTCCCAAACTGCCCCAGCTCTTGCCACAATGCTCAAAGTGGCTAGCTTTCATCCCAACACAGTTTATAGGGCCATACGGTACATAGTTTTCAAGTTACAGACTAAGCTAAGCAAAAGTGAACCAGGCCTTTTTACTGTGAAAATGGCACTTTGGGACTGTGAAAGTGACATTTTGGCCCTGTTGTCCCAAACTGCCCCAGCACTTCCCACACTGCTCAAAGTGGCTAGCTTTCATCCCAACACAGTTTATAGGGCCATACGGTACATAGTTTTCAAGTTACAGACTAAGCTAAGCAAAAGTGAACCAGGCCTTTTTACTGTGAAAATGGCACTTTGGGACTGTGAAAGTGACATTTTGGCCCTGTTGTCCCAAACTGCCCCAGCACTTCCCACATTGCTCAAAGTGGCTAGCTTTCATCCCAACACAGTTTATAGGGCCATACGGTACATAGTTTTCAAGTTACAGACTAAGCTAAGCAAAAGTGAACCAGGCCTTTTTACTGTGAAAATGGCACTTTGGGACTGTGAAAGTGACATTTTGGCCCTGTTGTCCCAAACTGCCCCAGCACTTCCCACATTGCTCAAAGTGGCTAGCTTTCATCCCAACACAGTTTATAGGGCCATACGGTACATAGTTTTCAAGTTACAGACTAAGCTAAGCAAAATGAATCTTTTTTTTTTACTGTGAAAACGGCACTTTGGGACTGTGAAAGTGACATTTTGGCCCTGTTGTCCCAAACTGCCCCAGCACTTCCACATTGCTCAAAGTGGCTAGCTTTCATCCCAACACAGTTTATAGGGCCATACGGTACATAGTTTTCAAGTTACAGACTAAGCTAAGCAAAAGTGAACCAGGCCTTTTTACTGTGAAAATGGCACTTTGGGACTGTGAAAGTGACATTTTGGCCCTGTTGTCCCAAACTGCCCCAGCACTTCCCACATTGCTCAAAGTGGCTAGCTTTCATCCCAACACAGTTTATAGGGCCATACGGTACATAGTTTTCAAGTTACAGACTAAGCTAAGCAAAAGTGAACCAGGCCTTTTTACTGTGAAAATGGCACTTTGGGACTGTGAAAGTGACATTTTGGCCCTGTTGTCCCAAACTGCCCCAGCACTTCCCACATTGCTCAAAGTGGCTAGCTTTCATCCCAACACAGTTTATAGGGCCATACGGTACATAGTTTTCAAGTTACAGACTAAGCTAAGCAAAAGTGAACCAGGCCTTTTTACTGTGAAAATGGCACTTTGGGACTGTGAAAGTGACATTTTGGCCCTGTCTGTTGTCCCAAACTGCCCCAGCACTTCCACAATGCTCAAAGTGGCTAGCTTTCATCCCAACACAGTTTATAGGGCCATACGGTACATAGTTTTCAAGTTACAGACTAAGCTAAGCAAAAGTGAACCAGGCCTTTTTACTGTGAAAATGGCACTTTGGGACTGTGAAAGTGACATTTTGGCCCTGTTGTCCCAAACTGCCCCAGCACTTCCCACACTGCTCAAAGTGGCTAGCTTTCATCCCAACACAGTTTATAGGGCCATACGGTACATAGTTTTCAAGTTACAGACTAAGCTAAGCAAAAGTGAACCAGGCCTTTTTACTGTGAAAATGGCACTTTGGGACTGTGAAAGTGACATTTTGGCCCTGTTGTCCCAAACTGCCCCAGCACTTCCCACATTGCTCAAAGTGGCTAGCTTTCATCCCAACACAGTTTATAGGGCCATACGGTACATAGTTTTCAAGTTACAGACTAAGCTAAGCAAAAGTGAACCAGGCCTTTTTACTGTGAAAATGGCACTTTGGGACTGTGAAAGTGACATTTTGGCCCTGTTGTCCCAAACTGCCCCAGCACTTCCCACATTGCTCAAAGTGGCTAGCTTTCATCCCAACACAGTTTATAGGGCCATACGGTACATAGTTTTCAAGTTACAGACTAAGCTAAGCAAAAGTGAACCAGGCCTTTTTACTGTGAAAATGGCACTTTGGGACTGTGAAAGTGACATTTTGGCCCTGTCGTCCTGTTGTCCCAAACTGCCCCAGCTCTTGCCACAATGCTCAAAGTGGCTAGCTTTCATCCCAACACAGTTTATAGGGCCATACGGTACATAGTTTTCAAGTTACAGACTAAGCTAAGCAAAAGTGAACCAGGCCTTTTTACTGTGAAAATGGCACTTTGGGACTGTGAAAGTGACATTTTGGCCCTGTTGTCCCAAACTGCCCCAGCACTTCCCACATTGCTCAAAGTGGCTAGCTTTCATCCCAACACAGTTTATAGGGCCATACGGTACATAGTTTTCAAGTTACAGACTAAGCTAAGCAAAAGTGAACCAGGCCTTTTTACTGTGAAAATGGCACTTTGGGACTGTGAAAGTGACATTTTGGCCCTGTTGTCCCAAACTGCCCCAGCACTTCCCACATTGCTCAAAGTGGCTAGCTTTCATCCCAACACAGTTTATAGGGCCATACGGTACATAGTTTTCAAGTTACAGACTAAGCTAAGCAAAAGTGAACCAGGCCTTTTTACTGTGAAAATGGCACTTTGGGACTGTGAAAGTGACATTTTGGCCCTGTTGTCCCAAACTGCCCCAGCACTTCCCACATTGCTCAAAGTGGCTAGCTTTCATCCCAACACAGTTTATAGGGCCATACGGTACATAGTTTTCAAGTTACAGACTAAGCTAAGCAAAAGTGAACCAGGCCTTTTTACTGTGAAAATGGCACTTTGGGACTGTGAAAGTGACATTTTGGCCCTGTTGTCCCAAACTGCCCCAGCACTTCCACATTGCTCAAAGTGGCTAGCTTTCATCCCAACACAGTTTATAGGGCCATACGGTACATAGTTTTCAAGTTACAGACTAAGCTAAGCAAAAGTGAACCAGGCCTTTTTACTGTGAAAATGGCACTTTGGGACTGTGAAAGTGACATTTTGGCCCTGTTGTCCCAAACTGCCCCAGCACTTCCCACATTGCTCAAAGTGGCTAGCTTTCATCCCAACACAGTTTATAGGGCCATACGCTACGAGAGTTTTCAAGTTACAGACTAAGCTAAGCAAAAGTGAACCAGGCCTTTTTACTGTGAAAATGGCACTTTGGGACTGTGAAAGTGACATTTTGGCCCTGTTGTCCCAAACTGCCCCAGCACTTCCACATTGCTCAAAGTGGCTAGCTTTCATCCCAACACAGTTTATAGGGCCATAC